>NC_041391.1:601134996-601153505 GCF_002162155.2 Triticum dicoccoides
GGGGGGCTTGCCAGAGTTAAAGAAGAACCACCTGCAGCGAGGACGGGGGCTTCCCGGAGAGGTACCCCACTATCTATCTTAGGGTTCAGGGTGGGGGGCGGGGGGCCTAGAGGGCTGGCTGGGGCGGTGGTGGCGAGTTGTTTCGGGGCGGCGAGGCGGCGTTGGGGCCAGCGGTTGGGCCGGTGGTGGCAGGCGGCTCATAGGGGTGCAGGTTGAAGATGAACTGCAGGCCCTCCCTAAACTACATGTCAAGTGCCTCTCTACTACCATTGCGTTCAGTTTCGACAGTAGCATTTAGATTCCATCCTAAATTTTAGTTTCGACAGTTAAGTTCAGAGTCAACAGTTTTTACCTCATCTGTTGTAGTGAGGTGGTTTTTGGTGATGTTAATTTTACATCCATTTTACATCATCTATTAGAGATGCTATTAGAATCCCACTTGAGATTGACGATGTCTGTCTTGTGCTGCTTCAGCCTTGACGTCTTACGGCTCACCGCAGCTGCTCCAACGACAGAACGATCCATCACAACAGAGCAGTGCCCTGGATGCCATCTACAGATTCCTTAGATCTTCCTCCACACCTCCGACAGCCACCTCTGGCTCAACTGCTTCAGCGACCAACCCAATGATGCCGAGGTCGACACGGCTACGGCAAAGAGGTTGTACACTTGTTGCATCACTTATTACTACACATTCACGTCGATCCATTAGGGCTATTTTGGTTCAACGAAAAAATGTCGATCCACTGGTTGTTACCATCACTCTAAATTTCTGCATGCTCTCCTTACATAATCTCACCATATTTTTTTGTATGCATGTTAGATATTGTACATAGTCATGCTGAACATGTAGAGAAAAAGAGAAGAGTTTTGCGCGGCAATACAATGTCATGTAGACATCGCTCCATGGTGGGTTCAATGGCAAACCCTCCCCACCCCTCTCCAGATTGTAATCCAGAGGAAGATATCTGTTCTGAGGCGTATTCAGACACCGCTGACCACTCCTATTTACCCCCACGGTGTTTGCTCTACCTTGTCATGATGATGTTAGTCATATCATGCATATGTTGCCTTGCAGTGCCTACTTTTGACATCATATATGTCATCTGCTTAGTTTAGACATGTTCTGTAATACCACCTGTTTAGTTTCTATATCATATATGGGAATTATGCAGTCTCATGTGTTTTAACCAGCCATAATATATGTGAAATGTGCATTGCCATCCTGTTTAACCAGGCACCATATATTTGCATGATATCGTGCCCATCCTTTTCTTCATTACATTTCCATTTGTCGACAATGTTTGTACATTAAACTACTCTTCCTGTGAATCAGCCATTTGGGTGGGAGATGGTAAAATCTGGAGCGAAAACAAGGCCTTCAGAGCAGACAGTGCTACCTGTCGAAGCAGATCTCTTGTTGAGTCCCGATAGCTCCTCAGAGATGGATTCAGAGACAGATGACCAGTGCTATTCCCCCACTGAGGTGTATGCTCTAACTTGGCACGATTATACTGCTCATATCATGCATATGGTGTCTTGCATTGCATAGTTTAGACATCATATACACAATATTCAACACCATGTTCTTAGTTCAGGCATCATATCGAATGCCCTCTGTTTAGCATATAAATCACATATGTGAATTAAATGATGCGATCCTGATTACTTAGATAACATGTAGGTGAATTATGTCATGCGATCCTGTTTAGTTATTCATCATATCTTTGAATTATGTTATGCTATGCTATCCAGTTTAGATAGACATCATATATGTGAAATTATGTCATGCTATCCGTTTTAGTTAAACAATATACATGTCAACTATTTCATGCCCTCTTTTTTCCACACTATCTATTGCATCTATCTCTCATACAATGTCTGTACATTCAACTATGTTTCCTGTTTATCAGCCATTTGAATTGGAGCGGGTGATGCCAGTATCTAGCGGAATAAAAACATGGTCTTCAAATAAAACAGTGCCACATCTTGGTGGAGATAGCACCCCGGTTGTACATGCACCAGAACTAGCCCTACCACACATAACCCAAACTCTCGCAGATTGTACCCCTACTGCGATGAACAGAGAACCAGCTTCACCCAATCTAACCCCAACCCCAGCCGATAGTAACCCAGTTCCTGTTGACACAACACCATCTCCACCACAAAGCTCACAAACAAGAGCAGTTAGTAAGTCAGCTCCAGTGCCCAAAGGGCCAGTACTATCACAGCGAACCCCAACTCCACCAGTTAGTAGGCCTATTCCTGTGGAGGAAGCACAACCAGCCAGTCGTAGTATAGCATCTATCGCATTTGATGTTGTTAAATCGTATGTGCGTATCTTCCCATCTTGGAAATATTATACTAAAGATGAAGGAAAATTCTAGGTGTAGGTGTTTGTCCAGGAGTTATGTGTAAGTAATGTTATTCATGGCAATTACTTTGCTTCGTCCCATACATCCTACCTCCATGATGATTATAATACAGCAAATTTTCCCATTTTTCTCTATAGAGAAGGACCGATTTGGAAACTCAGGATGAGGTAACCAGTGCTAATAACTTTGCTATCTTCAAGAATGATTGGTGGCAGTATCGGAATTACCTGAAGAAAACATACTTCACCAGCAAAGAAACTCATCAAATTCCCTTACGTTCTCCTGAGACACATTTAGTTGACGATGACTGGGAACGCCTTGTTCTGTACTGGTCCCGAACCAAGAATGTGGTATGGTCTATGAGCTCATTTTCTATTTTTAAGTATTTTATTCTTGCGTCTTACTGTACTCTGTTCCTGTAGAACAAGTGCCTAAACCTGAAGAACAACTGTTCTAATTTAAGATTCCATTGCTATCATAGTTCAAAAAAGCGCTAGGCGTTAATTGTGCGTTTTGCCACCGCCTTGCGCTTTACTGACCAAAGCGCATGCTTATGCGTAGTTATGCATAGATTATGCATAGTTATGCGCAATGTGTTTTGCCAACGCCTAGAGCCTAGGCGTGCTTAAGCGCTCGCTTAGGCGCGCCTTTTTTTAACTATGATTGCTTTGCTCTTGTATCACTGTATTTACTCATACAAACTTATTTTTAAATTGAAGGATCCGATCGAAACTCCAATGGCACAGCAGGTATGTTCACACATGTTTCTTTAACAGGTTTGCTCTTATCAATAGCTCTATTGATTTCACTTTCAATTGTGTATACAGTTGACTTTCATATCATGCACATTACTAGCATCACAACAGAGCCAATAGTGTTGTTGTACATGTAGACCCGTGGTACCCATCTGAAATCTTGTTGTGCCATGTAGTTTCCCACGCTTTGTATTCTTTCACTGCTGCTTTGTCTTGAACTGATATGATTTGAACCGTGTCTCTATTTTGATTTGGCAAGACAATGCAGTGACCATAGGACATAGATATATGTTTGTTTGATGCTTTTATTATGTACTAGTACTTGGCAATAGAAGACTTGGTAGTTTAATCCTGTCCACCTTACTAATGAACCGGTTCACCGAAATGAGTTTCATATACTAGTACATGCTAAACTTGTTATGTGTCTGCTTATTTCTTCTTTTAGAATGCTGACAGAATATTGGGGAAGAGTGCCTTATTAAGCAATGGTAAAGGAGGTAATGCAGATAAGGTTCAGGATAGTGACACATCCTTGTTGGTCTCCAACAAAGCTGATAAAACAGCTAAGGAAGACTATCTTGAAGACAGCGAGACAACCCCAAAGTCCTGTCTTGGTTTAGTGTTCAAGTTACTGGCCACTACCACATGCACAAGCTATTCAAACTCACTGTTTGAATCAGTTCGGTTTCTTGAGTCTCAACTACAAGATGAAAGACATCGGTCAGCTGTGCTGCGACAAGAAGCAGAAGGACTGCGGAAGTCCTTGGAGCATTCAGATGCATACTTTCTGGTGCAACAGCAAGCGTTGGAGGAATTTAGCACCAAACAGGACAACGCTAATCAGCTTGCTAAGCTTATTGCCAGCATGGTGGATACCCAGGATAACGTTTCTTGAGCTCTTCTGAAGTTGTTTCAGTTATGCTCTTGTTTTGCTGCCGCGTTTATTTGCACTGGTGGCCAATTTTGACGGCCAGTGTATGTAATATGCTACTTTGTTCCCTATATTTGCACTGGTGGCGAACTTTGATGCCCAGTGGATGTAATATGTGTAATAGCGGTAATAGGCTAGCCTTAATTGCTTGCTTATTTATTTCCTTATTGTCATGTTTAGTTGTTTGCTTGTAGTCACTGCAGTTCTTTTTCTGTGTTTTTCTAGTGGCCACAATAGCCTATTTTTGGTAACTAGGCCAAAATAATCATGGCAACACAGGGACTGTTGTAACCATGGGCCTCCTGCAGGCCGTATGATCCATGGGCCTTCATCCGGCCGTAGGATCCATTGGTCTTCTATACGGGCTGTAGGATCCATAGGCCTTCTATACGGGCCTTAGGGTCCATGGGCCTTCTACGGGCCGTAGCGTCCATGGGTCTTCTAAGGGCCGTACGATCCATGGGCCTTCTACGGGCCGTACTATCCATGGGCCTCATACGGGACGTAGGATCCATGGGCCTTCTATGGGGCGTATCATCATTTCGCCAATCATGAGCCGTACTATTTGTGGACCATAACGGGCCGTTAATAGGCCGTATTTGATAACTCTATGAAAACAGCCCAACGGGTTTTTTTTGACATGAAAACGGCCCAACGTATTAACGGTCCACAAACGGGCCGACTATAACGGCGGGCTGGATTTGGCCCACAAGCAGAAAATGACAGTAACGGGCCGTATGTAACCGAATGCTGCAAATGACCCCAAGAATCAATGGGCCCTGAGAAGGCTGAAAGATAACTTGGGCTGGAAACGGCCCAATGGAATAACGGGCCGTTAATGGGTATAAAGAAATACACTGTTCATTACGGGCCAGTTTCACCACGGGCCGTTAATGGGCCAAGAGTTACAAAGATCCTCATATGGGCCGAAAGAAGTCATGGGCCACACATGGACCGGAAGTTAAAACGGGATGAATCATATTGGATGGCCCAGATGACGCTACTGGGCCTAATTCGGATAGGGCGTAATGGGCCCTGGGTTAGTGGGCTGTAAATGGGCTATATGCGAACAGACCGTTAACAGGCTTTCCGTGGGCCGAGCCGCCACCTTTTGACCAAGTCAAACGGGCAGGCCTTTTCACATGAATGGGCCTCTGTTGGGCCGTGCCACGTCTCGCCGTATCATAGGCGACTCCGGTCCAATGAACGGATGACATCTGTCCCAACGGTGAGCCGACACGTGTTTCCTCCAGCCAATGATGATTTTACACGTGGAAAATCCCCATTGGTCGGGGCTGTTAATGGGTTAGCGGAGCCAAAACCCGACCCGATAGCTTAACGGTGTTCCGTTACGGTGGATGCCACGTGTCGGTCACCCTTGACGAAAGCACTTCTGTGACGCATGATTTATTGTCATGGAAGTGGACACTTACATGATGATAATTTTGGTAATGTCATGAAACACTTCTACGACAGCACAGGTATGACTATCTTGATTCTGTCATAAATTTGTCATGGATGTACATGCATGACAAAAAACGCGACCTACTGTGACAAACACATATCATCACGAAAGTGTATTATTTTTGTAGTGCATGCCGGTTTTTATAAGAGGTTCATGAAGGACTTTTCTAAAATCTCTAGGCCTCTGACTAATTTATTGCAAAAAGATATTCCTTTCGTCTTTGATGATGATTGCATAGAAGCATTTGAAATACTTAAGAAAGCTTTGATCACTGCACCTATTGTTCAACCACCTGATTGAAATTTACCCTTTGAAATTATGTGTGATGCTAGTGATTATGCTGTAGGTGCTGTTCTAGGGCAAAGAGTGGATAAGAAATTGAATGTTATCCAGTATGCTAGTAAGACTCTTGATACTACCCAGAGAAATTATGCTACTACTGAAAAAGAGTTCTTAGCAGTTGTGTTTGCATGTGATAAGTTAGACCTTATATTGTTGATTCCAAAGTTACTATTCACACTGATCATGCTGCTATTAAATATTGAAAAGAAAGATGCTAAGCCTAGGCTCGTTAGGTGGGCTCTCCTGCTCCAAGAATTTGATTTACATATTATTGATAGAAAGGGAGTTGAGAACCCCATTGCAGACAACTTGTCTAGGTTAGAGAATGTTCTTGATGACCCACTGCCTTTTGATGATAGCTTTCCTGATGAACAATTAGCGGTCATTAATGCTTCTCGTACTGCTCCTTGGTATGCTGATTATGCTAATTACATTGTTGCTAAATTTATACCTCCTAGTTTCACATACCAGCAAAAGAAAAAGTTCTTTCATGATTTAAGACATTACTTTTGAGATGATCCACACCTTTATAAAGAAGGAGTATATGGTGTTATTAGACGTTGTGTGCCTGAGCATGAACATGAACCGATCATATGGAAGTGTCACTCTGAATCCTATGGAGGACACCACACTGGAGATAGAACTGCACACAAGGTACTGCAATCTGGTTTTTATTGGCCTACTCTCTTTAAAGATGCTCGTAAATTTGTCTTATCTTGTGATGAATGTCAAAGAATAGGTAACATTAGTAGACGTCAAGAAATGCCTATGAATTATTCTCTTGTTATTGAACCGTTTGATGTTTGGGGCTTTGACTATATGGGACCTTTTCCTTCCTCTAATGGTTATACACATATTTTAGTTGCTGTTGATTACATTACTAAGTGGGTAGAAGCTATTCCAACTAGTAGTGCTGATCATAACACTTCTATTAAAATGCTTAAAGAAGTTATTTTTCTGAGGTTTGGAGTCCCTAAATATCTTATGACTGATGGTGGTTCACATTTTATTCATGGTGCTTTCCGTAAGATGCTTGCTAAGTATGATGTCAATCATAGAATCACATCTTCTTATCATCCGCAGTCTAGTGGTCAAGTAGAGCTGAGCAACAGAGAGCTCAAATTAATTTTGCAAAAGACTGTGAATAGATCTAGAAAGAATTGGTCCAAAAACTTGATGATGCATTATGGGCCTATAGAACTGCATACAAAAATCCTATGGGTACGTCTCCATATAAGATGGTTTATGGAAAAGCATGTCATTTACCTCTTGAACTTGAACATAAAGCATATTGGGCTATTAAAGAGCTCAATTATGACATCAAACTTGCCAGCGAGAAGAGGTTGTTTGATATTAGCTCACCTGATGAATGGAGAACCCAAGCCTATGAGAATGCCAAGCTATTCAAAGAAAAAGTCAAACGCTAGCATGATAAAAGGGTACAAAAGCATGAGTTTAACATAGGTGATTATGTGTTATTATTCAACTCTCGTTTAAGATTTTTTGCAGGAAAACTTCTCTCTAAATGGGAAGGTCCTTGCGTTATCGAGGAGGTCTATCGTTCTGGTGCCATAAAAATCAACAACGTTGAAGGCACAAGTCCAAGGGTGGTAAACGGTTAAAGAATTAAACATTATATTTCAGTAATCCTATCAATGTTGAAACTAATATTATTGAAACCGTAACCCCGGAGGAATACATAAGGGACACTTTCCAGAATGTTTGAGACTCCGAAAAGGAATAGGTAGGTGGTACGGTAAGTAAACCGACTCCAAAACAACTCCAATGGCAATTTTTATCAGTTTTGGATTATTTAAGAATTTTAGGAAGAAAGAAGTAGTCCGAAAGGGACACGAGGCCTCCACGAGAGTGAAGGGCGCGCCCACCCTTATTGGGCGCGCCCCCCTATCTCGTGGACACCTCGTGTGCCTCCCGGACTCCGTTTTCTTGCACGTTACATATTTTAATCGGTAAAGATTCATTATATATACTCCCGAAGGTTTTGACCACCGTATCATGCAAATATCCTCTATTTTCGTTTCGAGCAGTTTCTGTTTCAGATCTAGAGCATCATGTTGTCTCCAAGTGCTCCGAAGGACAAGCTTTCCGAGAGGGTTATCAACCCCTATCTCGCGGAGGTGCTGCAACACCCTCAAACCATTGAGATGCGTGAGGGGGTGCTGCACATCCGCGATATGGAGGGACCAAGGCGTACCGGAAGCGTGGCGACAAAGCTCGAAGCCGTGGAGCAGCAAGTTTTCAAGTGCCAAGGGATGGTGGAGCGTGGACTCAACGCCAACCAGATGATGATCACGGAGTTCACCAACAACCACAAGCTTGATGCCAAAGTCATTGGGGAGACCATCTTCAAGCTTCAAGAGAAAATCGAGCACCTCCAAGCCTAGATCTATGACCTGCAAAACCAGAACTGTGAGTATGAATATAGATTCAAGAGGATGAGTTTGGCTGCAGATTTAAGGATCTCGGAGACTCAATCATCCTTCTATGATGGAGAGCCTATGCCTTGGAAGATGGACAACAAGCCTACATCATCAACAACTCCTACTACACCAACCGTGAAGAAGGAGACATAATCACATGAGTATGGGCACTCCCCTTGGCAACTGCCAAGCTTGGGGGAGGTGCCCCGGTATTGTATCACCATCACACCCCTATCTTTACCATTTTACTTAGTTTGATCCTTTTAGTAATATCTTGACCTAGTAGATTAAAGTTTTGATATCAAGTAGTTTTGAGTTTTGCTTTGTGATCTCTTTATGTAATTGAGTCCGTGAGCTATCTATAATAAAGATTAGTGTTGAGTCAAGGGCTTTGCTATGTTGCCGTGATCTTGAGGAAGTAGAAAGAATAAAAGAGTTCATATTGATCTTATGGATAGTGATGACTTCACACATAGAAAGTATGAGGCATAAAAGTTGTTGAGAGTTGATAAATGTAGTTTTAGTCATCGTTGCAATTAATAGGAAGTGATAAGGAAAGAGAGGTTCACATATAAATATATTATCTTGGACACCTTTTATAATTGGGAGCACTCATTAGGTATGACATGCTAAAAGAGTTGACGTTGGACAAGGAAGACAACGTAATGGTTTATGTTTTCACACATCTCAGTTAAAGTATATTGTCATTGACCTTCCAAACATGTTGAGCTTGCCTTTTCCCCTCATTCTAGCCAAATTCCTTGCACCAAGTAGAGATACTACTTGTGCTTCCAAACATCCTTAAACCTAGTTTTTCCATGAGAGTCCACCATACCTACCTATGGATTGAGTAAGATCCTTCAAGTAAGTTGTCATGTTGCAGGCAATAAAAATTGCTATCTAAATATGTATGACTTATTAGTGCAGAGAAAATAAGCTTTGTACGATCTTGTTGTGGAAGTAATAAAAGCGACGGACTGCATAATAAAGGTCCACATACAAGGGGCAATATAAAGTGACATTATTTTGCATTAAGATTTTGTGCATCCAACCCTAAACGCACATGACAACCTCTGCTTCCCTCTGCGAAGGGCCTTTCTTTTACTTTATGTTTTTACTTTATGCTTGAGTCAAGGTGATCCTCACCTTTCCCTTTTCATTTTATCCTTTGGAAAGCTCATCGTGTTTGAAAGATCAATTGGATGTAAGTTAGCATGGGCTATTATTGTTGACATCACCTAAAGGTGAATACGTTGTGAGGCAACACAATCAGCCCCTATCTTTCTCAGTGTCCGGCTGAAACTCCATAACCACAAGTATTGCGTGAGTGTTAGCAATTATAGAAGACTACAAGATAGTTGAGTATGTGAACTTGCTGAAAGGCTGTATTGTTGACTCTTTCTGATGTTATGATAAATTGCAATTGCTTCAATGACTGAGATTATAGTTTGTTAGTTCTCAATGAAGTTTTTGAACCATACTTGACATTGTGAATTGATTGTTACTTGAGCATAAGAAATCATATGATAAAATCTATATATGTGGCTGTTATAAGAATGATCATGATGCCCTCATGTCCGTATTTTATTTTTATCGACACCTCTATATCTAAACATGTGGACATATTTTTTGATTTCGGCTTCCGCTTGAGGATAAGCGAGGTCTAAGCTTGGGGGAGTTGATACGTCGATTTTGCATCATGCTTTTATATCAATATTTATTGCATTATCGGCTATTATTACACATTATATCTCAATACTTATGGCTATTCTCTCTTATTTTACAAGGTTTTCCATGAAGAGGGGGAATGCCGACAGCTGGAATTCTAGCTGGAAAAGGAGCAAACATTGGAAACCTATTATGCACTGCTCCAAAAATCCTAAAGCTCCATGAAACTTGTTTTTGGAATTAATAAGAATTATTGAGTGAAAGAAATACATCAGGGGCCCACACCTTGGCCAGGAGGGTGGGGGGCGCTGCTGGAAATATGCCCTAGAGGAAATAATAAAAGGGTTATTATTATATTTCTTTGTTCATGATAATTGTCTTTTATTCATGCTATAACTGTATTATCCGGAAATCGTAATACACGTGTGAATACACAGACCATAACATGTCCCTAGTGAGCCTCTAGTTGACGAGCTCGTTCGTCAACAAATAGTCATGGTTTCCTGACTATGGACATTAGATGTCATTGACAACGGGATCACATCATTAGGAGAATGATGTGATGGACAAGACCCAATCCTAAGCATAGCACAAGATCGTGTAGTTCGTTTTGCTAGAGCTTTTTCAATGTCAAGTATCTCTTCCTTAGACCATGAGATCGTGTAACTCCCGGATACGTAAGAGTGCTTTGGGTGTACCAAACGTCACAACGTAACTGGGTGACTATAAAGGTGCACTACAAGTATCTCCAAAAGTGTCTGTTGGGTTGACACGGATCGAGACTGGGATTTGTCACTTCATATGACGGAGAGGTATCTCTGGGCCCACTCGGTAATGCATCATCATAATGAGCTCAAAGTGACCAAGTGTTTGGTCACGGGATCATGCATTACGGTATGAGTAAAGTGACTTGCCGGTAATGAGACTGAACGAGGTATTGGGATACCGACGATCGAGTCTCGGGCATGTAACGTACCGATTGACAAAGGGAATTGTATACGGGGTTGTTCGAATCCTCGACATCGTGGTTCATCCAATGAGATCATCGAGGAGCATGTTGGAGCCAACATGGGTGTCCAGATCCCGCTGTTGGTTATTGCCCGAGAGCCGTCTCGGTCATGTCTACGTGTCTCCCGAACCCGTAGGGTCTACACACTTAAGGTTCGGTGACGCTAGGGTTGTATGAATATGAGTATGTAGCATACCGAATGTTGTTCGGAGTCCCGGATGAGATCCCGGACATCACGAGGAGTTCCGGAATGGTCCGGAGGTGAAGAATTATATATAGGAAGTGATATTTCGGCCATCGGGAAAGTTTCGGGGTCGCCCGGTATTGTACCGGGACCACCGAAAGGGTCCTGGGGGTCCACCGGGTGGGGCCACCCATCCCGGACGGCCCCAAGGGCTGAAGTGGGGAGGGGAACCAGCCCATAGTGGGCTGGTGCGCCCCCCTTGGCCCACCCTTTGCGCCTAGGGTTGAAACCCTAGGGTGGGGGGGGCCCACTTGCCTTGGGGGGTACTCCACCCCCTTGGCCGCCGCCCCCCATGGGAGATTGGATCTCCCAGGGCCGGCACCCCCCTGGGGGCCTATATAAAGGGAGGGGGGAGGGGGCAGCCGGACCCTGAAGTTCTGGCGTCTCCCTCCCCCTGCTACACCTCTTCCTCCTCCGTCACGTGCTTGCCGAAGCCCTGCCGGAGTGCTGCTGTTCCACCACCACCACGCCGGTGTGCTGCTGCTGGAGCCATCATCATCAACCTCTCCTTACCCCTTGCTGGATCAAGAAGGAGGAGACGTCATCCGCTCCGTACGTGTGTTGAACGCGGAGGTGCCGTCCGTTCGGCGCTAGGATCTCCGGTGATAGGATCACGACGAGAACGACTACTTCAACCCCGTTCTTTTGAACGCTTCCGCTCGCGATCTACAAAGTGGTATGTAGATGCATCTCCCATGACTCGTTGCTTAGATGAACTCATAGATGGATCTTGGTGAAACCGTAGGAAAATTTTTAATTTTCTGCAATGTTCCCCAATAGTGGCATCATGAGCTAGGTCTATGCGTAGTTCTCTATTGCACGAGTAGAACACAATTTTGTTGTGGGCGTAGATCTTGTCAACTTGCTTGCCGCTATTAGTCTTATCTTGCTTCAGCGGTATTGTGGGATGAAGCGGCCCGGACCAACCTTACACGTACGCTTATGTGAGACCGGTTCCACCGACTGACATGCACTAGTTGCATAAGGTGGCTGGCGGGTGTCTGTCTCTCCCACTTTAGTTGGAGCGGATTCGATGAAAAGGGTCCTTATGAAGGGTAAATAGAAGTTGACAAAATCACGTTGTGGTTATTCGTAGGTAAGAAAACGTTCTTGCTAGAACCCAATTGCAGCCACGTAAAAGATGCAACAACAATTAGAGGACGTCTAACTTGTTTTTGCAGCAATTGTCATGTGATGTGATATGGCCAGAAGTTGTGATGAATGATGAATGATATATCGTGATGTATGAGATCATGTTCTTGTAATAGGAATCACGACTTGCATGTCGATGAGTATGACAACCGGCAGGAGCCATAGGAGTTGTCTTTATTTTTTGTATGACCTGTGTGTCATTGAAGAACGCCATGTAAATTACTTTACTTTATTGCTAAACGCGTTAGCCATAGAAGTAGAAGTAGTCATTGGCGTGACAACTTCATGAAGACACAATGATGGAGATCATGATGATGGAGATCATGGTGTCATGCCGGTGTCGAAGATGATCATGGAGCCCCGAAGATGGAGATCGAATGAGCTATATGATATTGGCCATATCATGTCACTACTATATAATTGCATGTGATGTTTATTATGTTTTATGCATCTTGTTTACTTCGAATGGCGGTAGTAAATAAGATGATCCCTTATAATAATTTCAAGAAAGTGTTCCCCCTAACTGTGCACCATTGCTAAAGTTCGTCGTTTCGAAGCACCACGTGATGATCGGGTGTGATAGATCCTTACGTTCACATACAACGGGTGTAAGACAAATTTACACATGCAGAAGACTTAGGGTTAACTTGACGAGCCTAGCATGTACAGACATGGCCTCGGAACACAGAGACCGAAAGCTCGAACATGAGTCGTATGGAAGATACGACCAACATGGAGATGTTCACCGACGATGACTAGTCCGTCTCACGTGATGATCAGACACGACCTAGTCGACTCGGATCGTGTAACACTTAGATGACTAGAGGGATGTCTAATCTGAGTGGGAGTTCATTATAATAATTTGATAAGATGAACTTAATTATCATGAACTTAGTCTAAAACCTTTGCAAATATGTCTTGTAGATCAAATGGTCGCCGCTCATGTCAACATGAACTTCAAAGCGTTCCTAGCGAAAACCAAGCTGAAAGATGATGGCAGCAACTATACGGACTCGGTCCGGAACCTGAGGATCATCCTCATAGCTGCCAGGAAACAATATGTCCTAGAAGGACCGCTAGGTGATGCACCCGTCCCAGAGAACCAAGACATTATGAAAGCTTGGCAGTCTCGCGCTGATGATTACTCCCTTGTTCAGTGCGGCATGCTTTACAGCTTAGAACCGGGGCTCCAAAAGCGTTTTGAGCAACATGGAGCATATGAGATGTTCGAGGAGCTGAAACTAGTTTTCCTAGCTCATGCCCGGGTCGAGAGATATGAAGTCTCCGACAAGTTCTATAGTTGTAAGATGGAGGAAAATAGTTCTGTCAGTGAGCATATACTCAAAATGTCTGGGTTGCACAACCGCCTGTCCCAGCTGGACATTAACCTCCCGGATGAGGCGGTCATTGACAGAATCCTTCAGTCGCTCCCACCAAGCTACAAGAGCTTTGTGATGAACTACAATATGCAGGGGATGGTGAAGACCATTCCTGAAGTATTTTCAATGCTGAAGTCAGCAGAGGTTGAAATCAAGAAAGAACATCAAGTGTTGATGGTCAATAAGACCACTAAGTTCAAGAAGGGCAAGGGTAAGAAGAACTTCAAGAAGGACGGCAAAGATGTTGCCGCGCCCGGTAAGCCAGTTGCCGGGAAGAAGTCAAAGAATGGACCCAAGCCTGAAACTGAGTGCTTTTATTGCAAGGGGAAGGGTCACTGGAAGCGGAACTGCCCCAAATACTTAGCGGACAAGAAGGCCGGCAACACTAAAGGTATATTTTATATACATGTAATTGATGTGTACCTTACCAGTACTCGTAGTAACTCCTGGGTATTTGATACCGGTGCCGTTGCTCACATTTGTAACTCACAGCAGGAGCTGCGGAATAAGCGGAGACTGGCGAAGGACAAGGTGACGATGCGCATCGGGAATGGTTCCAAGGTCGATGTGATCGCCGTCGGCACGCTACCTCTACATTTACCTAAGGGATTAGTTTTAAACCTCAATAATTGTTATTTAGTGCCCAGTTTGAGCATGAACATTGTATCTGGATCTCGTTTAATACGAGATGGCTACTCATTTAAATCCAAGAATAATGGTTGTTCTATTTATATGAGAGATATGTTTTATGGTCATGCCCCGATGGTCAATGGTTTATTCTTAATGAATCTCGAACGTAATGTTACACATATTCATAGCGTGAATACCAAAAGATGTAAAGTTGATAACGATAGTCCCACATACTTGTGGCACTGTCGCCTTGGTCACATTGGTGTCAAGTGCATGAAGAAGCTCCATGCTGATGGACTTTTAGAGTCTCTCGATTATGAATCATTTGACACATGCGAACCATGCCTCATGGGCAAAATGACCAAGACCCCGTTCTCCGGAACAATGGAGCGAGCAACCAACTTGTTGGAAATCATACATACCGATGTGTGCGGTCCAATGAGCATTGAGGCTCGCGGAGGATATCGTTATGTTCTCACTCTCACTGATGACTTGAGTAAATATGGGTATGTCTACTTGATGAAACACAAGTCTGAGACCTTTGAAAAATTCAAGGAATTTCAGAATGAAGTAGAGAATCAACGTGACCGAAAGATAAAATTCTTACGATCGGATCGTGGAGGAGAATATTTAAGTCACGAATTTGGTACACACTTAAGAAAATGTGGAATCGTTTCACAACTCACGCCGCCTGGAACACCTCAGCGTAACGGTGTGTCCGAACGTCGTAATCGCACTCTATTGGATATGGTGCGATCTATGATGTCTCTTACCGATTTACCGCTATCATTTAGGGGATACGCTCTAGAGACAGCTACATTCACTTTAAATAGGGCACCGTCTAAATCCGTTGAGACGACACCGTATGCATTATGGTTTGGGAAGAAACCTAAGCTGTCGTTTCTAAAAGTTTGGGGATGCGATGCTTATGTCAAGAAACTTCAACCTGAAAAGCTCGAACCCAAGTCAAAAAAATGCGTCTTCATAGGATACCCTAAAGAAACCATTGGGTATACCTTCTACTTAAGATCCGAGGGCAAGATCTTTGTTGCCAAGAACGGATCTTTTCTGGAAAAAGAGTTTCTCTCGAAAGAAGTAAGTGGGAGGAAAGTAGAACTCGATGAAGTACTACCACTTGAACGGGATAGTAGTGCAGCTCAGGAAAATGTTCCTGTGATGCCTACACCAACTAAAGAGGAAAATAATGATGATGATCAAGGTACTTCGGATCAAGTTGCTACTGAACCTCGTAGGTCCACAAGGACACGTTCCGCACCAGAGTGGTACGGCAACCCTGTCCTGGAAATCATATTGTTGGACAATGGTGAACCTTCAAACTATGAAGAAGCAATGGCGGGCCGAGATTCCAACAAATGGCTTGAAGCCATGAAATCCGAGATAGAATCCATGTATGAAAACAAAGTATGGACTTTGACAGACTTGCCCGATGAACGGCGAGCGAGAGAAAACAAATGGATCTTTAAGAAGAAGACGGACGCGGATGGCAATATTACCGTCTATAAAGCTCGACTTGTCGCTAAGGGTTATCGACAAGTTCAAGGGATTGACTACGACGAGACATTCTCTCCCGTAGCGAAGCTGAAGTCCGTCCGAATCATGTTAGCAATTGCCACATACTATGATTATGAGATATGGCAGATGGACGTCAAAACGGCATTCCTTAACGGACATCTTAAGGAAGAACTGTATATGATGCAGCCGGAAGGTTTTGTCGATCCTAAGAACGCTAACAAAGTATGCAAGCTCCAGCGATCCATTTATGGGCTAGTGCAAGCATCTCGGAGTTGGAACATTCGCTTTGATGAGATGATCAAAGTGTTTGGATTTATGCAGAATTATGGAGAAGCCTGTGTTTACAAGAAAGTGAGCGGGAGCTCTGTAGCATTTCTCATATTATATGTAGATGACATAATTTTGATGGGAAATGATATAGAACTTTTGGACAGCATTAAGGCCTACTTGAATAAGTGTTTTTCAATGAAGGACCTTGGAGAAGCTGCTTATATATTAGGCATCAAGATCTATAGAGATAGATCGAGACGCCTCATAGGTCTTTCACAAAGCACATACCTTGATAAGATTTTGAAGAAGTTCAAAATGGATCAGTCCAAGAAGGGGTTCTTGCCTGTATTGCAAGGTGTGAGATTGAGCTCGGCTCAATGCCCGACCACGGCAAAAGATAAAGAAGAGATGAGTGTCATCCCCTATGCTTCAGCCATAGGATCTATTATGTATGCCATGGTGTGTACCAGACCTGATGTAAACCTTGCCATAAGTTTGGTAGGAAGGTACCAAAGTAATCCCGGCAAGGAACACTGGACAATGGTCAAGAATATCCTAAAGTACCTGAAAAGGACGAAGGACATGTTTCTCGTTTATGGAGGTGACGAAGAGCTCATCGTAAAGGGTTACGTCGACGCTAGCTTCGACACAGATCTGGATGACTCTAAGTCACAAACCGGATAGGTGTATATGTTGAATGGTGGAGCAGTAAGCTGGTGCAGCTGCAAGCAGAGTGTCGTGGCGGGATCTACATGTGAAGCGGAGTACATGGCAGCCTCGAAGGCAGCGCATGAAGCAATTTGGGTGAAGGAGTTCATCACCGACCTAGGAGTCATACCCAATGCGTCGGGGCCGATCAAACTCTTCTGTGACAACACTGGAGCTATTGCCCTTGCCAAGGAGCCCAGGTTTCTCAAGAAGACCAGACACATCAAGCGTCGTATCAACTCCATCCGTGAAAATGTTCAAGATGGAGACATAGATATTTGCAAAGTACATACGGATCTGAGTGTCGCAGATCCGTTGACTAAACCTCTCTCGCGAGCAAAACATGATCAACACCAGAACTCTACGGGTGTTCGATTCATCACAATGTAACTAGATTATTGACTCTAGTGCAAGTGGGAGACTGTTGGAAATATGCCCTAGAGGCAATAATAAAAGGGTTATTATTATATTTCTTTGTTCATGATAATTTTCTTTTATTCATGCTATAACTGTATTATCCGGAAATCATAATACACGTGTGAATACACAGACCATAACATGTCCCTAGTGAGCCTCTAGTTGACTAGCTCGTTCGTCAACAGATAGTCATGGTTTCCTGACTATGGACATTAGATGTCATTGACAACGGGATCACATCATTAGGAGAATGATGTGATGGACAAGACCCAATCCTAAGCATAGCACAAGATCGTGTAGTTCGTTTTGCTAGAGCTTTTTCAATGTCAAGTATCTCTTCCTTAGACCATGAGATCGTGTAACTCCCGGATACCGTAAGAGTGCTTTGGGTGTACCAAACGTCACAACGTAACTGGGTGACTATAAAGGTGCACTATAGGTATCTCCAAAAGTGTCTGTTGGGTTGACACGGATCGAGACTGGGATTTGTCACTCCGTATGACGGAGAGGTATCTCTGGGCCCACTCGGTAATGCATCATCATAATGAGCTCAAAGTGACCAAGTGATTGGTCACGGGATCATGCATTACGGTACGAGTAAAGTGACTTGCCGGTAACGAGACTGAACGAGGTATTGGGATACCGACGATCGAGTCTCGGGCATGTAACGTCCCGATTGACATAGGGAATTGTATACGGGGTTGTTCGAATCCTCGACATCGTGGTTCATCCGATGAGATCATCGAGGAGCATGTGGGAGCCAACATGGGTATCCAGATCCCGCTGTTGGTTATTGCCCGAGAGCCGTCTCGGTCATGTCTACGTGTCTCCTGAACCCGTAGGGTCTACACACTTAAGGTTCGGTGACGCTAGGGTTGTATGAATATGAGTATGCAGCATACCTAATGTTGTTCGGAGTCCCGGATGAGATCCCGGACATCACGAGGAGTTCCGGAATGGTCCGGAGGTGAAGAATTATATATAGGAAGTGATATTTCGGCCATCGGGAAAGTTTCGGGGTCGCCCGGTATTGTACCGGGACCACCGAAATGGTCCCGGGGGTCCACCGGGTGGGGCCACCCATCCCGGAGGGCCCCAAGGGCTGAAGTGGGGAGGGAAACCAGCCCATAGTGGGCTGGTGCGCCCCCCTTGGCCCACCCCCTGCGCCTAGGGTTGAAACCCTAGGGTGG
>NC_041391.1:601154112-601187611 GCF_002162155.2 Triticum dicoccoides
CACCCCCTTGGCCGCCGCCCCCCATGGGAGATTGGATCTCCCAGGGCCACCCCCCCTGGGGGCCTATACAAAGGGAGGGGGGAGGGGGCAGCCGGACCCTGAAGTTCTGGCGCCTCCCTCCCCCTGCTACACCTCTTCCTCCTCCGTCACATGCTTGGCGAAGCCCTGCCGGAGTGCTGTTATTCCACCACCACCACGCTGTTGTGCTGCTGCTGGAGCCATCATCATCAACCTCTCCTTCCCCCTTGCTGGATCAAGAAGGAGGAGACGTCATCCGCTCCGTACGTGTGTTGAACGCGGAGGTGCCGTCCGTTCGGCGCTAGGATCTCCGGTGATAGGATCACAACGAGAACGACTACTTCAACCCCGTTCTTTTGAACGCTTCCACTCGCGATCTACAAAGTGGTATGTAGATGCATCTCCCATGACTCGTTGCTTAGATGAACTCATAGATGGATCTTGGTGAAACCGTAGGAAAAATTTTAATTTTCTGCAATGTTCCCCAACAGGCGCGCCCCCCTACTAGGCGTGCCCCCTGTCTCCTGGGCCCCCTGGTGGGCCCCCGATGTCCATCTTCTGCTATATGAGAGCTTTTACCCTGGAAAAATTCGTGGGCAAGCTTACGGGACGAAACTCTGCCTCCACGAGGTGGAACCTTGGCGGAACCAATCTAGGGCTCCGACGGGGCTGTTCTGCCGGGGACACTTCCCTCCGAGAGGGGAAAATCATCACCAACGTCATCACCAACGATCCTCTCATTGGGAGGGGGTCAATCTCCATCAACATCTTCACCAGCACCATCTCCTCTCAAAACCCTAGTTCATCTCTTGTATCCAATCTTGTATCAAAACCACAAATTGGTACCTGTGGGTTGCTTGTAGTGTTGATTACTCCTTGTAGTTGATGCTAATTGGTTTACTTGGTAGAAAATCATATGTTCAGATCCTTAATGCATATTATTACGCCTCTAATTATGAACATGAATATGCTTTGTGAGTAGTTACGTTTGTTCCTGAGGACATGGGTGAAGTCTTGCTATTAGTAGTCATGTGAATTTGGTATTCGTTCGATATTTTGATGAGATGTATGTTGTCTTTTCCTCTAGTGGTGTTATGTGAACATCGACTACATGAAACTTCACCATTATTTGGGCCTAGAGGAAGTCATTGTGAAGTAATAAGTAGATGATGGGTTGCTAGAGTGACAGAAGCTTAAACCCTAGTTTATGCATTGCTTCATTAGGGGCTGATTTGGATCCATATGTTTAATGCTGTGGTTAGGTTTACCTTAATACTTATTTTGTAGTTGCGGACGCTTGCAATAGGGGTTAATCATAAGTGGGATGCTTGTCCAAGTAAGGGCAGTACCCAAGCACCAGTCCACCCACATATCAAATTATCAAAGTACCAAACGCGAATCATATGAACGAGAGCTCCTTTCTCATTATTAGAAATTGTCCAGGCTTATCCTTTGCCACATAAAGGATTGGGCCACCTTTCTTCACTTTATTTAATTGTTACTCCTTACTATTTATCTTATCACAAAACTATCTATTATCTACAATTTCAGTGCTTGCAGAGAAAACCGTACTGAAAACCGCTTATCATTTCCTTCTGCTCCTCGTTGGGTTTGGCACTCTTACTTATCGAAAGGACTACGATAGATCCCCTACACTTGTGGGTCATCATGCAGCAATGAGGCAAGTTACGGACCCAATCCGTGTAGTTGCTGCCATCATCTTTCAACTTAGCTTTCTCTAGGAACGCATTAAAATTCAAAGAAACGGTAGCACAGGCCATTGATCTACAATAACATAGACATGCAAAATAACTATCAGGACTAAGTTCATGATAAATTAAAGTTCAATTAATCATATTACTTAAGAACTCCACTTAGATAGACATCCCTCTAGTCATCTAAATGATCATGTGATCCAAATCAACTAAACCATGTCCGATCATCACGTGAGATGGAGTAGTTTTCAATGGTGAACATCACTATGTTGATCATATCTACTATATGATTCACGTTCGACCTTTCGGTCTCAGTGTTCCGAGGCCATATCTGCATATGCTAGGCTCGTCAAGTTTAACCCGAGTATTCTGTGTGTGCAAAACTGGCTTGCATCCGTTGTATGTGAACGTAGAGCTTATCACACCTGATCATCACGTGGTGTCTCGGCACGACGAACTGTAGCAACGGTGCATACTCAGGGAGAACACTTACACCTTGAAATTTAGTAAGGGATCATCTTATAATGCTATCGCCGTACTAAGCAAAATAAGATGCATAAAATATAAACATCACATGCAATCAAAATATGTGACATGATATGGCCATCATCATCTTGTGCTCATGATCTCCATCATCGAAGCATCGTCATGATCTCCATCATCACCAGAGCGACACCTTGATCTCCATCGTATCATCATTGTCGTCTCGCCAACTATTGCTTCTACGACTATCGCTACCGCTTAGTAATAAAGTAAAACAATTACATGGCAATTGTATTGCATACAATAAAGCGACAACCATATGGCTCCTGCCTGTTGTCGATAACTTTGTTACAAAACATGATCATCTCATACAACAATTTATATCACATCATGTCTTGACCATATCACATCACAGCAAGCCCTGCAAAAACAAGTTAGACGTCCTCTACTTTGTTGTTGCAAGTTTTACGTGGCTGCTACGGGCTTCTAGCAAGAACCGTTCTTACCTCGCATCAAAACCACAATGATTTTTCGTCAAGTGTGCTGTTTTAACCTTCAACAAGGACCAGCCATAGTCAAACTCGATTCAACTAAAGTTGGAGAAACAGACACCCGCCAGCCACCTATGTGCAAAATCACGTTGGTAGAACCAGTCTCATGAATGCGGTCATGTAATGTTGGTCCGGGCCGATTCATCCAACAATACCGCCGAATCAAAGTAAGACGTTGGTGGTAAGCAGTATGACTATTATCGCCCACAACTCTTTGTGTTCTACTCGTGCATATAACATCTACGCATAGACTTGGCTCGGATGCCACTGTTGGGGACTGCAGTAATTTCAAAAAAATTCCTACGATCACGCAAGATCTATCTAGGTGATGCACATAAATGAGAGGGGAGAGTGTGTCCACGTACCCTCGTAGACCGAAATAGGAAGCGTTTCAATAACGCGGTTGATGTATTCGAACTTCTTTGCGATCCAACCGATCAAGTACCGAATGTACGACACCTCCACGTTCAGCACACGTTCAACTCGATGACGTCCCTCATGCTCTTGATCCAGTTGAGGATGAGGGTGAGTTCCGTCAGCATGACGGAGTGGCGACGGTGATGATGATGCTACTGACGTAGGGCTTCACCTAAGCACTATGATGGTATGATCGAGGTGTGTAACTGTGGAGGGGGGGCACCGCACACGGTTGGGACATAAACTTGTGTGTTCTAGGGTGCCCCCTGCCCCCGTATATGAGGGAGCAAGGGGGAGGCCGGCCGGCCCTAGGGCGCGCCCCAGAGGGGAGTCCTACTTGGACTCACTAAAAAAAATACACTTCCGTGATGATACGTGTTTGTCACAGTAGGTCACGTTTTCTGTCATGCATGTACATCCATGACGATTTTATGACAGAATCAAGATAGTCATACCTATGCTATCGTAGAAGTGTTCCATGACATTACCAAAATTATCATCACGGAAGTGTCCACTTCCAAGACAATAAATCGCGCGTCATAGAAGTGCTTTCGTCAAGGGTGACCGACACGTGGCATTGACCGTAACGACTCGCCGTTAAGCTATTGGGCCCGGTTTTGTATCCGATAACCCGTTAACAGCCTGAACCAATGGGGATTTGCCACGTGTAAAATTCTCATTGGCCGGAGGAAACACGTGTTGGCTCACCATTAGGACAGATGTCATCCACTCATTGGACACGAGGCGCCTATGATACGTCGACACGTGGCACGGCCCAACAGAGGCCCATTCTAGTGAAAAGGCTGGGCCTATCAAAATAAGTGGGCCGGCCCATTAGCGGCCTACTTGAGTCAGGCCCATTTACAAGTACGACCCATACAAGTTACACAGGATCGGCCCATCAAAGGCCCATTCTAGATTTGACAATTTCCATCCCATCGTCAGTTTAAGCCCGTTAACGGCCCGCTACGTTTTTGGGCCCAATTGAGGCCCGAGCTTCTTTCGGCCTGTTAGCAGCCCATCATCAGTTCTAGCCTGTTAACGGCCTGGAACGTCTTTCAGCCTTTTCTGGGCCCATTCTACAGTTGGGCCAATTCTAGCCCGCTATGACTTTAGGCCTATCCTCGGCTCATTCGGTAAATGGGCCAACTCTTAGCCCATTTTGTCTCTCGGCTTGTTAACGGCCCGCACAACAGTTGGGCCTTTGATTTTAGGTCCATTAGGGGCCACAAGGCATCATTTCAGCCCAATGCGACTTTCGGCCTGTTAAAAGCCTAGTTTGCAAATTGGGCATCCTCTAGCCCATAACACTTTTGGCCTTTTACTGGCCCATAAAGTAAAAGGGCCGAGACAAAATTGACATTTATTTCGGCCTGCTAAAGGCTCGCGGGCCATTTCCAATTATAGGGCCCTATCGAGCTTTAGGCCTGCTGATGGCCTGCTAAGAGTCGTTGTTACGGTGGGCCACATCATTTGGGATCCACTTAATATTATTTTGACCAGCCCAATTAAGGCCCGCTTTGACTACACATATTTGTTCGTTTGTATGGTGTCTAGGAAATGTTTGGGCGTGGCCCCCGTTTCAACGATATAGCATATTCAAGAATTATCCTACTCTATACTATCGCCTCTAAAAACATACACTATACAATAAAAATACTAAGGCATAGAAATGTAGAATAATCCTACACTATACAATAAATAAATTACAGCCGAATATACCCACTAGGCATTACAGTTCGGCACCAGTGATAATACAACATACACTGGACAAATAAAACTCATACATCATGGACACACATCAACAGAACTTACCATTTGAACTATAATCTCTTCAGAAAATAGGATTGGCTGGATTTAGATAGCACAAATTTCAGTCTGCAAAATCTCCTGTTCCTTCGTGGTTACCTCAGTGTCTTGTTTCATTTTTTTACTCCTACATCTAAGACCTGCATGTCCAGTCTCAACTTGTTGATTGTACGCTGAGAATCATGTACACGTTGTCTTGCCACCTCTAGTTGATGCTCAAGAACATCAGCAAATTCCAATTCCAATCCATAATCATTCGGTAACGGACATGCCACACTGCTTGCAGATCTTTGTGTTGATGTCACTTCATCCTGAAATGTTTCTGTAAGTACACATGACTAGGCCAGAAATATAGTTACAACAGTGAAGCAAGCAAGACAAACTATTTTGTACATGGGAAAACAGGACTAACAATACTGTTACACATCATGAAGCATAAATAGGTGATATTTTAAAAAATATAAAAAGGTAGTCTATGCAGCCTGCATATAGAAATCTCTCTTAGCTCACCAGAGGAGCATGATGTTGGGGCCCAACCAAAACATAGACAAGTTACAAATTTAGACATCACGTGGCATATTAGTAAGCAAGCAATTGGCCATTCTGTAGCTCAATTAAAGTCTTAGGGAGCATAATGAACAACAGAGGGATTCATACAAACCTACTATAGCCAGCAAAACTATGCAATCATTAGCCTAGTATAAACTAGATTGTGAGCCTCATGCAATAATAGTTGGTTAATAGACTTCAAAGCTTCAGGCACACTTCGGTAGAGTAATTAAATGGTAAGGCCTTTAACTATGTCAACTAATAGTTATACAAGTACCCAACATCAGACATCATCGTTTGGGCATCTCATTAACTGAGGACAAATAAAGCAATTGAAAAGATCAAATTAACTATGCCTGAAACAAACAAGGAATTGAACTGTTGAGTTGGATATAGTGACTTACCTTAACTGGTTGAACAGGTTCAACGCAGCTCCTACTTCTCTTGGAAGGATCCTTCCTAACATCTTGTACTTGGAAATCCTCAATCTTATCTTCATTGCACCCCCTCTACAAGGTGACACAAACTAGTTACTCGTCTCCTTGGAAGATAAATATGCATACTTTCCAATCTGTGAACAACACAAATGGATGAGATACAAATGGATGAGATTATAACAAAACAACCCCACATAATGAAACATGCCACATCTCTTGCACTTGCACACAATGAAATGAGCATTTACTACGTCTGCACTATGTAAAAACTTGGCATACCTTCAAACTGGATCTCCAGGTACTCTTGGAGAGCCTACTTTAGTGTACAACCAAACCTTTATGTCACCTATGAGTTAGACAAGGCCCCACTACAACAGCCCTTAGTGTTTAAATCATTGACAAGCTCTGTTAGAGTGTTAGGTCAAGAACATCAAGTAATCAAAGCAAATAGTCCTAGTATGGCTGGCTGATGCAAACAAGCAATTGAACAGATGTGTGAGCAAATATTACATATCAAGAAAGGAAGCAAAGAAGGAGGTTAAGACCATCACTTGACTGACCAGATTTAAGGGGCATTTAAACATCATGTGCAACGTATGAACTAACATAAACATTGCATATTCCAGATTATACAATGGAATGCACATGTATTAGGTTATGGCATGTATGATGATGCCTAAATGTACACTATAGCAGGCATGAGTGATCCATCATTGCACACACAATTGAATTGCAGGTTAAGGGCCAGTTCGATTCTGCCTTTTCAGGGCTTATTGTCAAAATAAGCCATAATAGATGTATAGAAGTCATTTTTGAGTTATGGGCTTGGGCTTAACTTATTTCTCTTTGGAGGGGGTGTTTCAGGTAGAAGCTCACTAAAAATTGAAGGGAAGGGGAATAGTGAAATGACTCTATTGTCTGCCTATATTACACTCAAAATGCAACTGCTCACGCCCGCGTCACACCTGACCCTCAAGTAAAAACAAACACGCAAGCGTTCATTGCCCTGCCCGCTTGCATCTCCTCTCCCCTTTCCCTCTACCTCGATCCCCTGCCTGCAGCACTAGGGTTCCTCCAGCGAGTCATCGCCACTGGTCCCATCTGGCCTAGTCCTCGATGATGCTCTGTCCAGCTAGGCTACATGGCCGGTGGGTAGGAGCAAATCTTCCCGGATGCTTCTCCCTCTAGCGCCGCCCCTCATTCTCATGGTCTCCAGCAGCTGCTCCACTGTGGTCCGTCCAACGCACTACTCCGGCGGGCGCCACACAACTACGGCTGATGCCACACTACAGCAGAAGGCACCTTATTCCGCCTCCCCTCCTCCCAAGCCGTGGCCTTGAGGTGTTGTTGAAGGATGAGCTCATCCAACAAGGTGAGTATCTCCTCTGATTTTGCCAAATTTTCATTCTAATCCACTATACGATGAATTGCTATGAGCTGCTTCTGCTGATGCTATATGATGCATTGCTATGATCTGCTGCTGCTGCTGCTATATGATGAATTGCTATGAGCTGCTGCTGCTATATGATGAATTGCTATGAGCTGCTGCTGCTACTATATGATGAGTTGTTATAAGCTGCTTCTGCTGCTGCTGTATGATGAATTGCTATGAGTTGTTCCTACTGCTGCTATATGATGAATTGCTATGAGCTGCTCCTGTTGCTGCTATATGATGAATTGATATGAGCTACTGCTAGTATATGATGAATTGCACACAGTTGCTTCTGCTGCTGTATGATGAGTTGCTATGAGCTGCTGCTGCTATATGATGCTTTCAGGTGGTGCTGCTATATGATAATAACCAACCACTTGGACCATCAAATTTCAATAAATAATTGTTCTTCATTTAAATGTGGGTCATGTGTTCTTCGTTTAAATTAGGCAATGGGATCTCTATGGAAGACATTGACCAAAGTATATTGTGCCAAGTAGATGGTATCTTTGTATTTTCATTTTGAACAAATAGTGATGGTCCGTTTTCCTATCATATTAATTACTGCACTGGGTTCAATTTGTGAAGTTTGCAAGTCAAATTAATTTTCATATGGGCAGCAAAATGAAAAAATATAATGCAATCTAGACTTTTAACTAATCATACCAAAGATAAGCTGAAAAGGAAGGAAATGAAAAGAACTGATTCGCTTATTAGATGGAGCTTATATTCATAGGTGCTTATTTTCTTAGGATAACTCGTAATAACTGTCCCTAAGAAATTTGGCCAATAGAACTGACATACAAATAACATGTCACGATGGTTGCAATGGAGGAGTGACCTACCATAGCACACTGTATAGGCTCACCGCTGCCTCTCCTTTTTTTGCGATGTTCCATGAAATTGCCACATACATCTTGTCCTTTTTCATTGTGTAACCCTATCTCCAAGTTGACACGGCTAATTTCAGACATCTCTACATGATAATACATTGCATATCCCTTGTGCATATTTAAACCACCAATTAATGATTGTGTGTGTAGCATAAACTAGTCATGACTCTGTGTGCTGGACTAGCAAGCACTCTAAGGGAGGCTAATGTAGTGCACTGGAATTCCTACATGCCACCTATGATTTTGTGTAATGTACTGCCTCTGTTCCTAAATATATGTCTCTGTAGAGATTCCAGTATGGACCACATACAAATGTATATAGATGCATTTTTGTGTGTAGATTCACTCATTTTGCTCCGTATATATGTGGCCTACAGTGGAATCTCTAGAAAGACTTATATTTAGGAACAGAGGTACGAGGTGAAGGAAATATGCCCTAGAGGCAATAATAAAGTTGTTATTTATTTCCTTATTTCATGATAAATGTTTATTATTCATGCTAGAATTGTATTAACCAGAAACATAATACATGTGTGAATACATAGACAAACATAGTGTCACTAGTATGCCTCTACTTGACTAGCTCGTTGAATCAAAGATGGTTAAGTTTCCAAACCATAGACATGAGTTGTCATTTGATTAATGGGATCACATCATTAGAGAATGATGTGATTGACTTGACCCATTCCTTCAGCTTAGCACTTGATCGTTTAGTATGTTGCTATTGCTTTCTTCATGACTTATACATGTTCCTATGACTATGAGATTATGCAACTCCCGAATACAGGAGGAACACTTTGTGTGCTACCAAACATCACAACGTAACTGAGTGATTATAAAGGTGCTCTACAGGTGTCTCCGATGGTGTTTGTTGAGTTGGCATAGATCGAGATTAGGTTTTGTCACTCCGATTGTTGGAGAGGTATCTCTGGGCCCTCTCGGTAATGCACATCACTATAAGCCTTGCAAGCATTGTGACTAATGAGTTAGTTGCAGGATGATGCATTATGGAACAAGTAAAGAGACTTGCCGGTAACGAGATTTAACTAGGTATTGAGATACCGACGATCGAATCTCGGGCAAGTAACATATCGATGACAAAGGGAACAACGTATGTTGTTATGCGATTTGACCGATAAGATCTTCATAGAATATGTAGGAGCCAATATGAGCATCCAGGTTCCGCTATTGGTTATCGACCGGAGACATGTCTCGGTCATGTCTACATAGTTCTTGAACCCGTAGAGTCCGCACGCTTAATGTTTGGTGACGATCGATAATATGAGTTTATGTGTTTTGATGTGCCGAAGGTAGTTTGGAGTCCCGGATTTGATCAAGGACATGACAAGGAGTCTCGAAATGGTCAAGACGTAAAGATCGATATATTGGATGACTATATTTAGACATCGAAAAGGTTCCGAGTGATTCGGGTATTTATTGGAGTACCGAAGAGTTACGGGAATTCGCCGGGGAGTATATGGGCCTTATTGGGCTTGAGGGGAAGGAGAGAGAGCCAGGCCGCGCCCCCCAAGGCCTAGTCCGAATTGGACTAGGGGGAGGGGCTGCGCCCCCTCCTTCCCTCTCTTCTCTCTTCCCCTTCCTTGACTCCTACTCCTACTACATGGAAGGGGGGGGGGGAGAATCCTACTCCCGGTGGGCCATAGTTGAGGGCCGACCCTCCCCCTCCTCCACTCCTTTATATACGGGGGAGGGGGGCACCCCATAGACACACAAGTTGATCATTGATCTTTAGCCGTGTGTGGTGCCCCCCTCCACCATAATACACCTCAGTCATATCGTAGCGGTGCTTAAGCGAAGCCCTGCGTCGGTTGCTTCGTCAACACCGTCATCACGCCGTCGTGCTGACGGAACTCTCCCTCGAAGCTCTACTAGATCGTGAGTTCGTGGGACGTCACCGAGATGAACGTGTGCAGATCGCCGAGGTGCCTTACGTTTGATACTTGGATCGGTCGATCGTGAAGACGTATGACTACATCAACCTCGTTGTCATAACGCTTCCGCTTACAGTCTATGAGGGTACGTGGACGACACTCTCCCCTCACGTTGCTATGCATCACCATGATCTTGCGTGTGTGTAGGATTTTTTTGAAGTTACTACGTTCCCCAACATTGGCATCCGAGCCAGGTTTATGCGTAGATGTTATATGCACGAGTAGAACACAAGTGAGTTGTGGGCGATACAAGTCATACTGCTTACCATCATGTCGTACGCTTACACGAGACTGGTTCTACCGATGTGCTTGATACCTATCCATCGTATCTATAATTTTTGATTGTTCCATGCCAATATTATTCAACTTTCATATACTTTTGGCAACTTTTTATACTATTTTTGGGACTAACATATTGATCCATTGCCTAGTGCCAGTTCCTGTTTGTTGCATGTTTTATGTTTCGCAGAAACCCGATATCAAACGGAGTCCAAACGGGATAAAAACGGACGGAGAATTATTTTGGAATATTTGTGATTTTTGGGAAGTAAAATCAACGCGAGATGGTGCCCGAGGGGGCCACGAGACAGGGGGGCGCGCCCCAGGGAGGCAGGCACGCCCTAGACTCTCGTGGGCACCCCGTAAGGTGGTTGACACTCTTCTTTTGCCGCAAGAAAGCTAATTTTATGAGAAAGATCTGGGCGAAATATTCGCCGCAATCTGAGTTACGGATCTCCGGATATAAAAGAAACGGTGGAAGGGCAGAATCTGGGAATGCAGAAACAGAGAGAGACAGAGAGATAGATCCAATCTCGGAGGGGCTCTCGCCCCTCCCACGCCATGGGAGCCAAGGACCAGAGGGGTGATACGTCTCCAACGTATCTATAATTTTTGATTGTTTCATGCTATTATATTACCCCTTTTGGATGTTTATGGGCTTTATTTTACACATTTATATCATTTTTGGGACTAACCTATTAACCGGAGGCCCAACCCATATTGCTGTTTTATTGCCTGTTTCAGTATCTCGAAGAAAAGGAATATCAAATGGAGTCCAAACGGAATGAAACCTTCAGGAGCATGATTTTTAGGAAGAATATGATCCGGGAGGCTTGGAGTTCACGTCAGAAGAGCATCGAGGAGGCCAAGAGACAGGGGGGCGCGCCCACCCCCCGGGCATGCCCTACCCTCTCGTGGGCCCCTCGAGGCTCCCTCGACCGACTTCTTTCGCCTATATAAGCCTACGTACCCTAAAAACATCAAAACGGAATATAGATCGGGAGTTCCACCGCCGCAAGCCTCTGTAGCCACCAAAAACCTATCGGGAGCCCGTTCCGGCACCCTGCCGGAGGGGGAACCCATCACCGGTGGCCATCTTCATCATCCCGGCGCTATCCAGGACGAGGAGGGAGTAGTTCACCCTCGGGGCTGAGGGTATGTACCAGTAGCTATGTGTTTGATCTCTCTCTCTTGTGTTCTCTCAATGGCACGATCTTGATGTATTGCAAGCTTTGCTATTATAGTTGGATCTTATGATGTTTCTCCCCCTCTACTCTCTTGTGATGAATTGAGTTTTCGCTTTGAAGTTGTCTTGTCGGATTGAGTCTTTAAGGATTTGAGAACACTTGATGTATGTCTTGCCATGCTTATCTGTGGTGACAATGGGATATCACGTGCCACTTGATGTATGTTTTGGTGATCATCTTGCGGGTTCCGCCCATGAACCTATGCATAGGGGTTGGCACACGTTTTCGTCTTGACTCTCCGGTAGAATCTTTGGGGCACTCTTTGAAGTACTTTGTGTTGGTTGAATAGATGAATCTGAGATTGTGTGATGCATATCGTATAATCATGCCCACAGATACTTGAGGTGACAATGGAGTATCTAGGTGACATTATGGTTTTGGTTGATTTGTGTCTTAAGGTGTTATTCTAGTACGAACTCTTGAATAGATTGATCCGAAAGAATAACTTTGAGGTGGTTTCGTACCCTACCATAATCTCTTCGTTTGTTCTCCGCTATTAGTGGCTTTGGAGTGACTCTTTGTTGCATGTTGAGGGATTGTTATATGATCTATCTATGTTATTATTGTTGAGAGAACTTGCACTAGTGAAAGTATGAACCCTATGCCTTGTTTCCTATCATTGCAATACCGTTTACGCTCACTTTTATCATTAGTTACCTTGGTGTTTTTATATTTTTAGATTACAAAAACCTTTATCTACTATCCATATTGCACTTGTATCACCATCTCTTCGCTGAACTAGTGCACCTATACAATTTACCATTGTATTGGGTGTGTTGGGGACACAAGAGACTCTTTGTTATTTGGTTGCAGGGTTGTTTGAGAGAGACCATCTTCATCCTACACCTCCTACGGATTGATAAACCTTAGGCCATCCACTTGAGGGAAATTTTCTACTGTCCTACAAACCTGTGCACTTGTAGGCCCAACAACGTCTACAAGAAGAAGGTTGTGTAGTAGACATCAAGCTCTTTTCTGGCGCCGTTGCCGGGGAGGTGAGTGCTTGAAGGTATATCTTTAGATCTTGCAATCGAATCTTTTTGTTTCTTGTTTTATCACTAGTTTAGTTTATAAAAGAAAACTACAAAAAAATGGAGTTAAGTTTGTCTCATATGCTTCGTCTTTTTAATATCTTTCGTGAGTATGATGGAAAGGAAAATTTTGCTCAAGTGCTAGAAGAAGAATGCATTAAAATGCTTGGTACTAAATCTTTGAATGATGAGCATGATTGCAATGTTGTTAGTATGAACTCTTTGAATATCCATAGTACTAATGATGATTGCACTAGTTATGATGAAAATGTCTCTTATAAGCATGTTGATTTTTGTGGAGTAGAATGGGTTTGCATGGACACACCAAATAGAGAAAATAGATATTGCAAGAGGCATAAGTATTTAAAAACTAAAGGTTTGCAAGAAAGTCTTGATGAATGTGCTAAAAGATTCAATATCTTTCGCGCCCCTTGTGAACTTTGCAATGAATGTGGTCATTTAAATCTCCAATGGAAATTGTTTTATGATCGAATCTTGTCCAAAAATTGTGATAACTTGATTACCCTTGGGCATCATAAAGAGCTTAGTCTTCTTTTGGGGTATGAAGAAATGAAACGTATAACTGAGGGTATTCCAAAATTTAATCTTGATAGATTTCTTGATTTTGATCTAGAGGATATTTATATGTTTTGTGCGGTGAATTGCATTGAAAATCCTTATATTGCCACTTACATAAAGAAAAGAAAGCAAATAGAAGATGATGAGAATACTAATGAAAGGGAAGAGACTTCCCAATCTCCTCCTATTATTTCTTATGATGAATCAGGTAACGAGGAGGAGCTTTCTATTCAACCAATCTCGTTAATAGGAGCTCAAAGAGGAAGGTTGAACCCACACATAATGTGAAGAATAAAAAGAAAATAAGGATCAACAAAGGTAGAAAGGTGTCCCTCCCAAATGATGTTGCTCCTACTACTCATTGTGATGATGATAATTGCTATACTATTGGTGCTATCCATATTTTTAATGATGAGAGTGATTATGCTTATGATATGAAAGGGCCCAAACTTGGGGAAGCTATGTTTGATGAGGATGAAATATTTGAGAATATATTTGCTGAAATTAATGTTTGTCCCAAGCTTGGGGATGCTATGTTTAATGAAGATGATATTTTTGGCATCCCAAGTTTTGATATGCAAAGTTTTTATGATGATAGCATGCCTCCTATTTATGATGATTATATTGATGAAAGTGGGTTTGGAAGAGTGTCAACTTTAGGAAGTAATGATCCCACTATTTTGGAGGATGTTGAATATTATTGTGATAATTATGAAAGTGGATTTGGAAGAGTGTCAACTTTATTTAGTGATGATTCCACTATTTCGGAAGAGGTTCCAATTGATTATGAGAACAAAGTTGCTATCTATGATGATTATTGTGATGACTTGTATGCTATTAGGAATAATCAGAACCATGAAACTTGTCATCATGATTTTAGTTTTCAATTGGATTATGCCTCACATGATAATTGTTTTGTTGAGTTTGCTCCCACTACTATTCATGAGAAGAAATTTGCTTATGTGGAGAGTAGTAAAAATTCTATGCTTGTAGATAATGAAAGGAATGCTTTAGGTGCTGGTTATATTGTTGAATTCGTTCATGATTCTACTGAAAATTATTATGAGGGAGGAACATATGCTTGTAGGAAGTGCAATAATGTCAAGTTTCCTCTGTATGTGTTGAAAATCTTGAAGCTATGCTTGTTTTACCTTCCTATGCTAGTTGATTATTGTTTCCATAAGTTGTTTGCTCACAAAATCCCTATGCATAGGAAGTGGGTTAGACTTAAATGTTCTAGTCATATGCTTCATGATGCTCCCATTATGTTTCAATTCTTATCTTTTATGTGAGCATCATTGTCATCATCATGCCTAGCTAGAAAGGCATTAAAGAAAAGCGTTTGTTGGGAGACAACCCAATATTTACCCTTACTTTTTTTGTGTTTCCACATGATTATGCTACTGTAGTAATCATGTTTTATAGCTTTTGTTTCAATAAAGTGCCAAGTAAGACCTTTAGGATAGCTTACGGTGATAGTTGTGTTGGTCCTGCTGAGAATCAGAAACGTTTGCACCCAGTAAATTAGTTTTGTTAATTTACAGAAACATTCTTATGATCTGATTCTTTTTGCTGCGGATTGGTATGCAAATTACTTAGGACTTCCTAATTTGGTAGAAGTTTTGGAGTTCCAGAAGTATACGTTTGATACAGATTACCACAGACTATTCTGTTTTTGATAGATTCTGTTTTCTATGTGTTGTTTCCTTATTTTGATGAATCTATGAGTAGTATCGGAGGGTATGAGCCATAGATAAGTTGGAATACAGTAGATATTACACCAATATGAATTTAGAATGAGTTCATTACAGTACCTAAGTGGTGGTTTTATTTTCTTATACTAACGGAGCTTACGAGTTTTCTGTTGAGTTTTGTGTTGTGGAGTTTTCAAGTTTTGGGTAAAGATTCGATGGACTATGGAACAACGAGTGGCAAGAGCCTAAGCTTGGGGATGCCCAAGGCCCCCCAAGGTAATATTCAAGGACAACCAAAAGCCTAAGCTTGGGGATGCCCCGGAAGGCATCCCCTCTTTCGTCTTCGTTCATCGGTAACTTTACTTGGAGCTATATTTTTATTCGCCACATGATATGTGTTTTGCTTGGAGCGTCATTTTCTTTTGTTAGTTTTTGCTTGCTTTTATTTAGAATAATGTTTTGCATTTATATTTTCAATAAAAATGTCAAGGATAGCCTTTGCCATGCTTATTTTGCTAGTATACATGTTGCTGTTTGAAAACAGAAAGTTTACCACCGTTGAAACAATTCCCTAGAAAATTCAGAGAATGGTATAATGTTGAAACTTTTTTAATATTGAGATCTGATAAATATTCTGCAGTGGGAATTTTCTCTCATAATTTTTGGAGTTAGGGAAGTATGATGAATCTTGCACTCTTTTCAGACTATACTGTTTTGACAGATTGCTATTATGTTTGCATTGTTTGCATATGTCTGCTTGTTTAATGATTCTATTTAAGGATAGTAGTATTAAATATGCAGAGGCATTTAGTATGAAATGTTGAATAATAATTTTAGTGATTTGTTACAGTAGAAAATGATAAGGTTTTGCATTGGTTTATACTAACCTATCTCACGAGTTCTTGTTGAGTTTGGTGTGGATGAAACTTTTGATAAAAAGAGAAACCATGGTATGAGAGGAATTAAGGAGACGCAAAGGTTCAAGCTTGGGGATGCCCAAGGCAACCCAAGATAATATTTCAAGAAGTCTCAAGCATCTAAGCTTGGGGATGCGCCGGTAGGCATCCCACCTTTCTTCTTCAACAACTATCGGTTAGTATCGGTTGAGCCTAAGTTTTTGCTTCTTCACATGAGTTGTGCTATCCTTGCCATGCCATTTTATTTTGTTTTGCTTGCTGTTTGAATACAATACCAATATCTGAAATTCCTTAATGTTATAGAGTCTTCACATAGTTGCACAATTATTCGACTACTCATTGATCTTCACTTATATCTTTCGGAGTAGTTTGTCATTTGCTCTAGTGCATCACTTATATCCTTTAGAGCACGACGGTGGTTATATTTTTGTAGAAATTGCTATTCTCTCATGCTTCACTTATATTATTTTGAGAGTCTTTTATAACAGCATGGTATTTGCTATGGTTACAAAGTTGGTCCTAGAATGATGAGCATCCAAGTTGGTATAATAAAAACTATCATAGAAAGCGAATTGGATGCTATGATCAATTTGATACTTGATAATTGTTTTGAGTTATGGAGGTAGTGATATTAAAGTCATTCTAGTTGAGGTGATTATGAAAAATGCTTGTGTTGAGGTTTGTGATTCCCATAGCATGCACGTATGGTGAACCGCTTTGTGATGAAGTTGGAGCACAATTTTATTTATTGATTTTCTTCCTTATGAGTGGCGGTCGGGGACGAGCGATGGTCTTTTCCTACCAATCTATACCCCTAGGAGCATGCGCGTAATACTTTGTTTTTGATGACTTGTAGATTTTTGCAATAAGTATATGAGTTCTTTTGACTAATGTTGAGTCCATGGATTATACGCACTCTCACCCTTCCACCATTGCTAGCCTCTCTTGTGCCGTGCAACTTTCGCCGGTACCATACACCCACCATATACCTTCCTCAAAACAGCCACCATACCTACCTATTATGGTTTTTCCATAGCCATTCCGAGATATATTGCCATGCAACTTTCCACCGTTCCGTTCATATGACACGCATTACTTTTGTCATATTGCTCTTTGCATGATCATGTAGTTGACATCGTATTTGTGGCAAGGCCACCTTCATAATTTTCATACAAGTCGCTCTTGTTTCATTGCATATCCCGGTACACTGCTGGAGGCATTCATATAGAGTCATATCTTGTTCTAGCTTTGAGTTGTAATTCTTGAGTTGTAAATCCATAAAAGTGTGATGATCTTCATTATTAGAGCATTGTCCCAGTGAGGAAAGGATGATGGAGACTATGATTCCCCCATAAGTCGGGATGAGACTTCAGACTTTACAAAAAAAAGGAAGAAACGCCAAAAAGAAAAAAAAAGAAAAAAAGAGGCCAAAAGAAAAAAAAGAAAAAAAGGAGAAAAAAGAAAAAAAATGAGAGAAAAAGAGAGAAGGGACAATGCTACTATCTGTTTTTCCACACTTGTGCTTCAAAGTAGAACCATGATCTTCATGATAGAGAGTCTCCTATGTTGTCACTTTCATATACTAGTGGGAATTTTTCATTATAGAACTTGGCTTGTATATTCCAATGATGGGCTTCCTCAAAATGCCCTAGGTCTTCGTGAGCAAGCAAGTTGGATGCACACCCACTTAGTTTCTTTTGTTGAGCTTTCATATATTTATAGCTCTAGTGCATCCGTTGCATGGCAATCCCTACTCACTCACATTGATATCTATTAATGGGCATCTCCATAGCCCGTTGATACGCCTAGTTGATGTGAGACTATCTTCTCTTTTTTTGTCTTCTCCACAACCACCATTCTATTCCACATATAGTGCTATATCCATGGCTCACGCTCATGTATTGCGCGAAAGTTGAAAAAGTTTGAGATTATTAAAGTATGAAACAATTGCTTGGCTTGTCATCGGGGTTGTGCATGATTAAATACTTTGTGTGATGAAGATAGAGCAACAGCCAGACTATATGATTTTGTAGGGATAACTTTCTTTGGCCATGTTATTTTGAGAAGACATGATTACTTTGATTAGTATGCCTGAAGTATCACCATTTCTTATGTCAATATGAACTTTTATTTTGAATCATTTGGATCTAAACATTCATGCCCCAATAAAGAAAATTACATTGAAAAATATGCTAGATAGCATTCCACGTCAAAAATTCTGTTTTTATCATTTACCTACTCGAGGACGAGCAGGAATTAAGCTTGGGGATGCTTGATACATCTCCAACGTATCTATAATTTTTGATTGTTTCATGCTATTATATTACCCCTTTTGGATGTTTATGGGCTTTATTTTACACATTTATATTATTTTTGGGACTAACCTACTAACCGGAGGCCCAGCCCATATTGTTGTTTTATTGCCTATTTTAGTATTTCGAAGAAAAGGAATATCAAACGGAGTCCAAACGGAATGAAACCTTCGAGAGCGTGATTTTTAGGAAGAATATGATCCGGGAGACTTGGAGTTCACGTCAGAAGAGCATCGAGGAAGCCACAAGACAGGGGGCGCGCCCACCCCTTGGGCGCTCCCTACCCTCTCGTGGGCCCCTCGAGTCTCCCCCGACCGACTTCTTTCGCCTATATAAGCCTACGTACCCTAAAAACATCAAAACAGAAGATAGATCGGGAGTTCCGCCGCCAGAAGCCTCTGTAGCCACCAAAAACCTCTCGGGAGCCCGTTCTGGCGCCCTACCGGAGGGGGAACCCATCACTGGTGGCCATCTTCATCATCCCGACGCTATCCATGACGAGGAGGGAGTAGTTCACCCTCGGGGCTGAGGGTATGTACCAGTAGCTATGTGTTTGATCTCTCTCTCGTGTTCTCTCTATGGCACGATCTTGATGTATCGTGAGCTTTGCTATTATAGTTGGATCTTATGATGTTTCTCCCCCTCTACTCTCTTGTGATGAATTGAGTTTTCCCTTTGAAGTTGTCTTGTCGGATTGAGTGTTGTCGGGGGTTGGGTGCGACATATGCCAAGGGATGGCTTATCATGGTGGGAGCGAGTAGAACGTCGCTGGTGCCCGGAAGCGGGATGAGGCGAAGACATGCACGCCAGCGGATCTTACCCGGCTTCAGGGCTCTCCGAGGAGATAACACCCCTACTGCTACTTTGCGGGGTCTCCGCATGATCACTACGGCAAAGTGAATACAAGGTTGCTCCTAGAGCTGTTTTTTGGAGGTAGGAGAGGGCAAGGCTAGTTCCTTCCATCGTATATGATTGGGTCTAATGCTAAAGAAGCTATCCCCCTTGCATGGGTGCCCCGGGGGGCTTATATAGGCCTGCCCCCCAGGGATACAATGGTAATCCGGCTGGGCGCGGGTCCCAGCCGTCTGTCTCTCAGGCCGTCGTCTTCTCCGCCGACCGCTGGGTCCCGCCGACAGGCCTGGTACTGTAGCAGTGCTTCTGATGACACTGGCTTGGTCATGGGGTCATGGAAATAGCGCCGACGTCTGGCGGACGATCACTATCGCCATTCCCCGTCTTGTCTGGTTAATGGCGTGCGGGGCCCGTGGGAGGGGCCGGCCGACTCCAGGGGGCCGACTCCCATGTGTCCGTCTTCGGGGCGCTCTCGCCGTCTTCTATTCTCCCGTTGACAGGCGGGTCCTGCCATCTCCGGGCCGTACAGGTAGGCTGTCGTGGGCACAGTGCGCCGCCCACTGGGGCTGAGGTCAGGGCAGGCATGGCAACAGTGCCGCGCCACGATGGAGATCTCCAGCGATACGGCGCACTGTAGCCATGCCAGCCCCTCGTAGGCAGGGTAGAGACGGTCACGCAGTGACCGTACCCCGCCCCGTCCATCATGGCGAAGGCAGGAGATGGTTGGAGTCATGGGCCGACTCCCGTAGTCGTCTTATCTTGGAGTCGCCAGCCAAGAGTCGGCTCATCTCGAAGTCGTCAGCCAAGAGTCGGCTTAACTCGAAGCCGTTTAGCCAAGAGTCGGCTTAACTCGAAGTCGTCCCTAGGACTCGGCCGTGAGGGATAGTTGCTGCCGACTCCCAGGAGGCGGCTCTTCGTCGTGGGGTCTTGAGGGGCGCAGTCTGCCCCGATGTTTTGAAAGGTTCTGGGGCTCGGGTTAGCCTACCCGTGGCCCATTACTCCGACAGTAGTCCCCGAAGCTGGTGAGGTGCCGCGGGAGACGTGTCGGGGAGCCTGAAAATTTTCATCTCTCTGGGGGAGGAATCTCGGCCTCGCTCGTCGTCTTCCTCCAGGCCGACTAGCTGGAGTCGGCCTCGCAGAAAGCCGTCTTGCCTCTTAGGGAGTTTGAACGTCGCGGCGGGGTCCCTAGCAGCGTGCCTGATAAGCTTCCGGGCAGCCGCCCGTTGTGGGTTCGTCGCGTGGCGCCACGTGGCGGGGTCAGTCTGCCTCGGCACGCGAGCGGATTTGTTGCGGCCGTGCGAACGGTTGGGTTTCCCATGCCGTAACTGCACGCAGTTACTGCGTGTGGTAAATCGTGGGGGGCGTGGGGGGTGGGGCGCAGTTAATCCCATGCCCGCCCCATCGGCTTCTCAGCCCATGAGCCTATAAGTAGGCGGGAGGAAGGGAGCGGCGAAGCACGCGCGCCCATCTCCCCTACTCCCCTTGTTTCCTTCTTGCTTCTTCTTATGCGCGGCTTGGGGCTGCCGGCGAGCGGCTTCTTCCGCTTCTTCTTGGAGTTCCACGGGCTCCAGCCGCACCACCTCACCCTGAACACGGTGGTGCTGCTGGCTGCCTTCGCCACCCTGTGCGAAGGCTTCCTTGGCGTTCTCCCCACCATCGAGCTGTGGGGGGAATTCTTCCAGTCCAAGCTCGGCACGCACGTCGCCGGCGTGCCGGCCCAGTGCGGCGCCTTCATCGCGATGCGGAGATCAACGGCCGACAACCCTTTTCCCGCCATACCGCTGATCAAGTCGGTGAAAATGTGGCAGCGGTCATACTTCTACGTGAAGAACATCGCCCAAGACGGCGACTGGGTCAATCTGCCGCCTTATGAAGCGGGCGCACCGGCTGGGAGGCTCCCCAGCTGGTCTCACCGAGTCAAGACGCTGACTCCCGCCGGAGCCGCCGCCGTCGCGCGACTCCGAGTTCTGACGCAGTCGGAGGGTCTGACCAGGGCCGACCTGCTGGCCGCCTTCGTGGCGCGCCGAGTCCTCCCGCTCCAAGGCCAACCTCATATGATCTGTCAGATGAGCGGCCACCGAGACCCGAGTCGGATGTGCTCCAAGGACATGTCCCACGCAGAGGTGGCGTACACGGTGAACTACATCGCGAACCGCGGTCTCGCGGTGGATTGGCAGTTCGGCAAGGAGCCGTACTCACGCGCCAACCCCCCGCCTGCGGTAGGTTATCTCTCTTTTTCTCCTGTCCTCCTTTGTAGCCGAATCCGACTTCTGATTTTTTTGGTTTTTTCTCGAGTCAGAACCCCCTCATCCAGCCCTCAGCCGGCATCACGGGCCCGGCCCGTCAGTTCACCTCCGATCGGGTGCAGAGCGACATCGACGACCCTGACTTGGGGGCGGCGGCGATGGACGCCGATGCCGAAGGAGGCGGAGAAGGAGGAGGAGGAGGCTTCAGGCCGTCAGCCACTTTTGCTGACTGGCTTGATGATGACGCCGAGGGGGAAGTCGTCCCGCGCTGCCAACCAAGGGTTGGCCATCCGGGCGTGGGCTCCTCCGCCGGCTTGGATGGTCAAGGCGGCGCGAAGAGGCACCGGGCCGGGCCAAGCTTGCTTGGCGGCCGGTCAAAGAAGTTCAAGGGGGCGGCCACCGCGACCAAGCGGGAAGAGGCGCTCGCGAAGGCCAACCGCTTCCGTAAGGAAGTGAAGAAGCCGCCGCTGGTCTCCGCGTAAGTGCTTCCGTCTTGCCTTGTCTTCTACTAGTGAATTTGTCCAAATCTTTTACACGCCCTCATTGCTTCAGGGCTCCCCTCACCTTTGAGAGGGTCGCCGCCGCCTCCGTCATGGGGTTGGAGAGACGTCCGCCACTACTCGGCAGATTGATCCCGCCGCCGACCTCCGGGAGGTGACGGAGCAGAACGCGCAGGAGAAGCGCGACGAGGACGAAGCCGCCCGCCTGGAGAAGGCGGAGGCCGAGAAGGCGGCGGCCTCTACCCAGAGGAAGCTGTACGAGGCTGAAGCCGCCGTTGCGGCACGTCGGCTAGCTGAGGAGGCCGCGCACCGCAATTCGGCGCTGCTTGTCATTCTGCTGAACTCCGCTCCGCCGCCCCCGGAGTTCACGGGGCAGACTGGGGAAGCCGGCGGCGAGCACCCTATCATGGAGAAGGAGAGTGGCGAGGCCTCCATGTCGGGCACGGCCGCGCCACCTCCACCGCCTCCCCCGCCGTCTGCAAGCGCGCGAGGTAAACAGCCGACGGGTCCGCCGGCGCCGCCGACTGCGGACGAGTCCAAGGTGAGGCTGCTCCTTCAAGTCGCCTCGCCAGCGTGCCGCCGCCTCGAGAAGGCGACTTCGGCGCCACGCCCGTTGGAGACCGGCGCCGCCAGCTCGGCCATCCCAGACGCCGAGGCGACGAGTGCCGCGCCCGTTGGGTGGGTGCGAGGAGGCGGCACGGGCCCGCTGAACCAGGCGCTTCTGGATGTTCAGGCGAAGCTGCGAGCCGAGGGCGACACCATCCAGGCCTGCACCAAGGCGCATCTGGCATCGCGAGTAGACGTCCGGGTACGCTTTATTTGACTTTGTTTTTCCTTGTTCTTCTCTGTGGGGGCGCGCCAGTGCACCCACTGGGTGTAGTCCCCGAGTTTTGGGCCGACTGCTAAGCAGGCGGCCCGGAACTCCTTCTGGCGAGTTTCCTTGTCTAAAATTCTTATTTCAGGAGTATCACAACCTCCGCGCCACTGCCTTCAACCGCAATGTCGAGGAGCTGGGCAGACGGACTGCCGACTTGTCGGAAAGCCGAAGTGAGTCCTCCTCCTTCTTCGCGGGGGCGCGCTGGCGCACCCGCGGGCTGTATTCCCCGAGATTCAGGCCGACTGCTGAGCAGTCGGGCCGGATCTTCCTGGCGACCTTCTTTGCTGACGACTTATCATCCGTTTCCTTTGTTCTTCAGGGGCCAACGCCACTCTTCAGCAGCAGGTGGGCGAGGCCAACACCGCCTTGCACGCCAAGGAGGAGGAGTGCAACAAACTCGCCGTGGAGCGCGACCTGCTGGCCGCGCAGCTGGTGGAGCAGTGGGAGCTGCTCAAGAAGACGCAGGACGAGGCAGAGAAGAAAGAGACCGCCCTCCTGGCCGAGTTCGAGAGCGAGCGCTCCTCCTAGACCGACAAGGAGGCACAGCTAACCTCCGGCTTCCATGAGATCGAGGACATTGTCGATGGTGAGTTTCTTGGTTTCCTTTGAGCCGCCGACTGTGGGTCGGGCCAACTCCTGATTCTGACTTGCTTCTCTTTTTTTCTTGGCAGACTTCTTCCCTGGCCACTCGCAGGCGGCCACTCAAGCCATCGAGGCAGACCACGAGGCGCGAAGGGCAGATGGTGCGGAGATTTCCACCAACGCCCCCTGGACCCTTGACGAGCAACTTCTGAGCATCGAGGCTCGTCTGGGGCCGGCCCATCGGATGCTGCGCCGGCTTCAATGTGCCGGTGCCCAGGCCATTGCCGCCCTGTGGCCAGACATGCCGGTTTTGCACACTGCCAGTCGGACTACCGACTGGCTGGAGGTCGCAGCTGGTTGTCTTGAGGCTTGGCAGGGTTCCTCGGCCCGGGCTGGAGCGCGCCGGGCCTTGGAATTCGTCAAGGCGTGGTATCCAGGGCTGGACCTGGACCGTCTGGCCGTGTTACGGTCAGAGGCCCAGGCGGAGGTGCTAGCTATGGAAGATGCCCTCGTCGCTCGTGCTGCGGCGATCGCCGACTATGCCGACACGAGCATCTTCGTCCCTGATCGGGCTGAAGACGGCAGGGAGGCGCCGCCGGAGTGGTTCGGGATGAACCCGGACTATGACGAGGACTCGGCGGAGGTGATCGGTTCCAGCGCTGAGGAGGAAGGCGAGGCGGAGGATGGAGGCGAGACGGAGGCGCCAGAAGGTGGAGCGGGCGACCAGCCTCAGCTCGACCGTGCCTCCAGCAATGAGACGCGCCCGACCAAGCCGGCTGCCGCCGGAGACGATCAAGCCGAGACTGTCCGGCCGACCGCCCCGACGCCTGACAGTGCCGTCTCTTCCGACCCTCCAAACCTGTCTGCCACCTCCTAGGCTGCCGTCTTGCCTTTATTTTATCTGCTTTAGTAGTCTTTGAAGAACTTGTTAATTTGAACAATTCCACCCGCGAGGTGTATTTTAAACTTCTGTTTGAAGATTCGGCCAAGGGCCTATGCTATGTAAATATTTATTCGAGTTCTATCTTTCCTCGCTTATTGCTCTTTTGGCTTTTTCCTTTGCCGCCTTCCCTTAGTTGCCGACTTGTCAGTCGGACAACCGTTCTGCGGCTGCCACTGGATCAAGTGTTTGGCTACTTTGGGGAGGCAAGTACTTGGCCATTTTTCTGTTTAGATTCTTTAGCAAGTTGGATATAAAGCGGCAGGCCGACTACTAAAAAGTCGGCTTTGCTAGGAGAGGCAGGAAGCCGGCTTAAGCTATGTTTATGCTTTGGATCCTTAGCCATTTTTCGTGCGGACGCTGTCGCAGCCCTAGAATATTGTTTGTAGATAGTTGCATCTTCATCCAGGCATCATATTTAAATTCCTGAAACATGAATTGAGGATTGTTGAAGCCTCAAAACTTCAATTAAAAGCAGGGCAAAAGAACCCTGGAAAATGCATTCAATGATTCCAAAATGGCCTTAACTAATGTTGGTTATATTTTGGCCAGGGTTTTACACCAAACCAAAAATAATGAACATTTTTGAGGAATATTTTGAGCATTGAATTTAAATCATATTCTATTTGAATTTGGAATTATATTCATAATATATAATGAATATATTTTCAAATGACCTGAGATATTTTTTTGTATTTGTGAAAAAGTCCATTAAGTGACTTAAAATATCCAGGGGAGTTTTGGCACTGTTTTCAAATTTGTTTGAATTTGAATTCAGTGGCAATTAAATAAAAAAGCAAAACAAAACAGAAATAAAAAAAAGAACAGAAACTTACCTGGACTCACCTGGCGCTCACCGAAGCCACCTGGACGGCCCAACACTTCCGGCCCAGCCCGCCACCGCTACTCCCCCCCCTGTCGTCTTCCTCTGCCAGTAGGCAGAGGCGAGGCGTGGCGCGCGCCCGAGAGCTCCGGCCACCTCCTGCTTACCTGCTCGCCGCTGGAGGCACCCGAGGGAGCCACGCACTCCCCCTCGCCCCCTGCACCTCTCCTCTCACCCCCTGGACCCCTCTCACTTCCTCCCGTGCTTCTTCCCCCCTCCTCTGCTCTCTGCCGCGCCACACCCGAGCGCACCCAACGCCGCCGTTCGCTGCCACCACGGCCACCGGCCACCCCATGCCTCACCGACGCGCCCGGAAACTCTGCCACTTCGTCCTCTACCTCCTCAACGAGCCACGAGGCCCCGGACGTGCCGCAACACCGCCCTCGATGTCTTCTTCAACCTCGGGACCGCCGGCCATCTTCGTCAAATTCGTCGGCTCCGGACCGTCCCCGACCTCGCCGAGCGTCCCCTCGTCATCGCCGTGAGCCACGGACCTTCTCCCCTAACTCAGCATGCTCTCCTCCGTGCCGTAGCGCCGTTCCCCTCGAGCACCGAAGCCACCGTCCGCCATTGCTGCTGCACGCATAGCCTTCGTGCTCCCCTGGCCTCACTGTGCTGCTCTTAGTGCTCCCCATGTCTAGCAGGTGCTGCCCAGCCTCTCCATTTGCTCACTGATGCACCGTAGCGACGCGCCCGAGCACCACCGAACACCATCGCCGCCAAAGCTCGTCGCCGGCATGAGTTCCGGCGACCCCACGACCTCCCACTTGGTCCTCTGGATGCGCGAGAGCAAGGGCCATCCCCTGGTGCCCTCAGCGCGCCAAGCTGACGCCTCTAGCGTAAGTCCGGCGTGCCCCCGCCGTGTCCTGTGGTCGCCGCCGGCTGGTCTCCGGTGGCTGACGTGGCACCATTAGTTTAGGTGCTAATCGCGTTTAGTCAGTGTCGCGTGTCGATGACATATGGGCCCCACGCCCTTAACTAACCACGGTTTAACCCCTGTTTAGTTTAAGTTAACCACAGTGGCCCCACGCGTCGGAGTTGACCTAGCTGACGTGGCTGTTGACCGGTCCCACCTGTCAGTGAGGTAAACAACCCTGTGTCACTGACGTGTGGCCCCCACACGTCAGGTTTGACCAGCAGCAGCGTCTGTTGACCTGCTGACATCACGGTGACGCACTGCTGACGCAGTAAATGTTTTCTGGAATTTAAATAATTCTTAAATGATTTATTATTTTCAGAAAATGTCCTAAACTTCTAAAAATCATAGAAATTCAACCGTAACTCCAAATGAAATAAATTATATATGAAAAATTATCAGAAAAATTCAAGGAATCCATCTATACCACTTTCATGCATGTTAGAACAACTTATAGCTGCTGTTTAGCACAAATCAATTAAATGGCATTTGAATAATCACATATGGAGTTTGAATTTGAATCTTGTATTCAAACCAACTTCATTTAATCTGTTGCTAGTTGCATTAGCCCAAAACACATTCATTTTGCCATGTCATGATCATGCATCATATTGTGCATTGCATTGATTGTGTTCCCTTCTGTGTTGCCGGTATTTGTCCCCTCTCGATAGACGTGATACCGATGATGTGATCATTGACACTGATGAAGACTCAATGTTATCTTCAGAAGTGCCAGGCAAGCAAAACCCCCTTGTTCATTCCGATAAAATCCCACTCTCTCGCTCCTGCTCTCTTTTACTGCATTAGGACAACACCGATTCATCTGTTACTTGCTGCGGTAGCTGAACCCCTTTATCCTTTGCATGACCTGTCATTGCCACAGTAAATAGATGAAACCCACTAGCATGAGTAGGAGTTGTTTGAGCCCTGATGTGCCTACTCATTCATGCTTGTTTGTCATGCCTGCTACTACTTAGAGTTGAGTCAGGTCTGATTCATCGAGGATGAATCAGAGGTGTGTGAACATGTCCTACTATGTGTGAGCTCAGTGTGTGAACACGATTTGGTAAAAGGTATCGGTGAGAGGCCATGTAGGAGTACATGGTGGGTTGTCTCATTGAAGCCGTCCTCAGGAACTGAGTTCTATGTTTGTGATCCATGATTCAGCTACTACCATACATTGGGCCCTGAAATATGACCCCGCTCGACTTCTTATTCACCCTAGTCCTCTATCCAGGAGTTGCAAGTAGTTTCTGGTGTTTGTAGTATGCTGGAGGCCGTGGACAGCGCTGACCGTAGGGGTGGGATGTGATGCGGTAGGCACGTGGCCGGGTATACCGGGCGCCCGTTTGGTGTCACGGAACCCTGTTCACATCGTTTGGGGCTGTGAGCGAAACTCCGGCCGGATCTCCTCATGGATGGAACCCGAATAGGCGATAAACCTGGACTAGAGACTTGAGTGTTTAGGTAGGTCGTGGTCTACACCCACGTCGGCTTTCGCTTGAAGTCTGCCGAGCACATGTCATGTGCAGACGCTAAGTGGTGGAAACATGTATGAAGAAGTACACCCCTGCAGGGTTAACATCATCTATTCGAATAGCCGTGTCCGCGGTAAAGGACTTCTGGGTTGCGTATATCAGTTCATAGACAAGTGAAAGTGGATACTCTAAAATACGCAAGATAAGCGTGAGTGCTATGGATGGCGTTCTCGTAGGGAGACGGGAGCGGTTCCATAGTGGTGTATTGGTTGGTGAGTATGTGGACTCGTGTGCGCCACCTCAAAAGAGTTACTTGCAGTCGTAGTTCAGGTTAGCCACCGAGTCAAAGCTGGCTTGCTGCAGTTAAACCCCACCATCCCTTTGTTGATAATGATGCATATGTAGTTAGATCTGATGTAAGTCTTGCTGGGTACATTTGTACTCACGTTTGCTTAATTTATGTTTTGCAGAGAGACCTCTGTCTCGCTAGTTATTCCGCGTGGTCTTCGACGTTTAGCTTGTTACCTCAGCTACGATCTTGTGCCCTCGGCAGGATCTGGTAGATAGTCAGGCTTCTCAGCCTTTTTCATTTATAGATGTCTGTACTCAGACATGATAGCTTCCGCTTGTGCTTTGATTTGTATGCTCTAAATGTTGGGTCGTGAGACCCCTGTTTGTAATATCTCGCTCCTCGGAGCCTATTGAATAAATACTTGAGTCGTAGAGTCACGTTGTGATGCCATGTTGTATTTGCACATATCGAGCATATTGTGTGTATGTTATTGAAATGCTTGGTATGTGTGGGATTTGACCATCTAGTTGTTTATCTTTAGTATCCTCTCTTACGGGGAAATGTCTCCTAGTGTTTCCACCGAGCCATGGTAGCTTGCTACTGCTCCGGAACACTTAGGCTGGCCGGCATGTGTCCTTCTTCGTTCCTGTGTCTGTCCCTTCGGGGAAATGTCACGCGATGAATACCGGAGTCCTGTTAGCCCGCTACAGCCCGGTTCACCGGAGTCCTGCTAGCCCAGTGCTACAGCCTGGATTCACTCGCTGATGACCGACACGTTCGATGCTGGGTCATGGATGCCTGTCCCTGTAAGTCTGTGCCACTTTGGGTTTACGACTAGCCATGTCAGCCCGGGCTCCTTATCATATGGATGCTAGCGACACTGTCATATACGTGTGCCAAAAGGCGCAAACGGTCCCGGGCAAAGGTAAGGCGACACCCGTGGGAATACCGTGCGTGAGGCCGCAAAGTGATATGAGGTGTTACATGCTAGATCGATGTGGCATTGAGTCGGGGTCTTGACAGCGTTGGTATCAGAGCTTGACTGCCTGTAGGATTACCAAGCCAAACTGGTCGAAGTTGAGTCTAGAAATTCTTTAGTTATATAAGGGAATTGATTGTGGGATGGAAGGTAAGGCTCTTTTTACTCCTTACACCTTATGCCTTCTGATCTGAGTCATCATATTCTCTTCTACGGGGATTAAGAACTAGGCTATCTCTTCTTTCTATCAGGATCACGTGTTACTAATCCGTAGACTTATAAGATTTTTGGACTTAAGCCTCTGTTCAGTTTTTACTGCTTCCGTATGTTAATTGTTGATCTCGAAACCATGATATTGTGCTTCTGAGTGGTTATGCCACCATTTTTGTGAATGTCTCAAATCTTTTCTGAGCATTTACAGCCGTTATGCTGTCCGAGTCATCCCAGGTTTCCAAAGAGTCTGACGCATTTGCAAAATCCTTTTCCTCTGGTTTCAATGTCTTTTAGGCCAGATTAATCACACAAATTTTTGAGTTGAGGTACTCTACTGCCTCGACCTTTATGTTGGAGTTATTACTATGACCCTAGGTGTCTCAGGGGATTATCTAGTAGTTTAGCCATGTTTTGTGTTCTCAGTGTGAAGATTCTGGCCTTTATTCTCGAAAGCATTCCGTGATGCTACTTAGTAGTAGATATTCTATTCCTGGGTTCTTGAACCCGAGATTCACCCTACTTACCTCATATTGATAGTGTTTTCTCATTCCTTTAGGTTATTAGTAACCTTTGCGATAGTCCTCGAGGTCCGTGGTATTTCCTTCTTCCAAATACTATGGACTGCTTATGGCAGATGTTTATTGGATCAAAAGATCACAACCAGAGTGCTCTTGATGAGTTCTCCATGCTATATTGTGACTCTGCCAGCTCAATCTTTCTGCATGGGTTATCCGGAAGAAACATGTTGAACTTGGTTCGACATACTAATCTATGCATCCACAACTCAGAAAGTATATGTTCCTTTGAGTTGTCCCTCTTTAGTTGTCTCCTGACCCTCGTCTATCAGTTGATAGTCAAGATTATGTGTGCATTCGTTCATTGATGCCTATTACTCTGGTGGTCTGTCAAGCCATTCTATTCCGGAATGACTAGGAGAAACAAACTCCAGTACCTCATCCATATCTAGGATTGGGTCAAATTAGTTGTATTCCGCAGATCAAATGCCAATCCAGCTTTTGGTTCTGTTCTACCTTGGAGTATTACCCCCTTTATGTCAGAATTGTCATGAGAACTGCACCAACTCTCATGAATTTTGACGTAGTGATACTTCTCACCATCATTAGTCATTCCCCGGTCTTCGTATTGATGCAACCGGAATACCGACAAATAAATTGTGATGTGTGAAATCAATACTCCTAGCAACCTTGTTGCTTGGTAGTTACAGGACAATAATTTCATTCTTAGCGTGTTGGTTTTTGAATCATCCTTCTAAGACTGATCGTGCTACCTAGTCCTTATTTCGGTGCACCCTTCGATTGATGAGTTAGGATCTTGTCAAGTCCTCACTCATTTGATCATATTGTCTTGCCCTGAAAAGCAAGATTGTTCTCGAGCTTAGTAACATATCGGTGGTTTGTGATTTTTCGAATATCTTCTCGGAAGTATTACCAGGTTGTCACCTGACCGCTATGTTGATTTCGTGATCAAGATGGTTTATTGTAAACCACCCTTTCTCCAAGAATCCGTGTTGGATACCCCTGAGCTAGTTGGTTAAGCTAAAACGACAACTTGGAGAGTTGGAAGATAAAAGCTTGCCTGACTTAGCTCGTTCCAAAGGGATATTCTTGTGTAGTGTGTGTTGAAGAAAGATGATATCCTCATCGATTGGTCCCTGTGATCAGTTGCTGGACCTATTGTCTTATCAATCCCTTGATTTGAGTGTGGGCTATCGTCAAATCAAATCAGTACCAACGATGCTCGTAATGTTGTCTTACTCGTGGTTGATCCCTCGAGCATACACCATTACATCTTTGGTCTGACCAATGCTATCACCGTGTTCACTTGATGGTGGAAGTCCAGTGATATGGAAATTCCGATGAGTTGCTGTTGAGCCCATCAGTAGCATTTTGTCTCCCCCCATGAATCATGTTGAACATCAACCTAGTGTTGAAAACTTGTGTAAGCATTTCTTCGTATTTCGTTCATGAAGCATATGTTTGGATGAAAGTAGTGACTTCCCCTAATTCATGTGCATCTGATGCAAGTTGCCGCCATGAATTCAAGGAAGATTGTTTTGTTTCCTTGGAATCATCCCAAATCAGTCAAGCACACGTGCGAAGTATTCTGTGGTCTGGAGACTTGCAACCTTCATTCCATATGTGTCCCGAGCACACCAAGCCACTGATTGATTTGTTCAAGGAGAAGAAGTTCCTTCATAAGAGCTAATCATATGACTTATGCAAGGACTTCGTTAACCACGGTGATGGTTCCCAACCAGAACTCGGTAGTGTTTTATTGTAAGACTACCACGTGGTCATGCTTGTCTGGGACAACGTGTTCACCTGTTTGTAGCAGAACCAGATCATGTTTTGGAGCTTACTATCATAGTTCATTCCCCGAGAATCTCGCAACGTCATCTCGTCGATTTGTGTTGCAAACTTTCGTTTTTCTTCCTAGACTCGATGAGTCTGGAATATCCTGACACCAGCCAGATCTGAATCTCAGGCAGATATGATGGTTGGAACATTTCCCAAGAATTATGATATTGTCTCTCGATAACCGGTAAGGTGGATGTCATGGCCAACACACCCATCCGGTAGACCTATTATTATAGTATCTTGTTTGAGGAAGTTGGCCACACCTCCCCATAGGGATTTTGTAGGGTTTACTCCCTAGTTGCCCCTATGGATTTTTGTGTTCCTGAAGTCCGACCTTTTTACTTGATGTTTTAGATATCAAACCATATCTATGAATGGGTTACACTAGCACATCAAGGAGAACATTAGAAGCGGAGTGCTAAATGTCTCTCGGTCGATCATCCAGATTTTATTTCCTTGGCCCCGCCAAGGGTGAAATCTGAGAAGGTGTTATCTTCCTTTGCATCTGCATCCTCCATCACCATTCATCATGGTAGTAAGTTGTGTTACCGGACCCTTGACACGGATGTTGGTAAAACCTTGATGATTATGGAATTGCTCAAGTTCTTGAGAGCACGCACAAGCGCTACGTGTTACCATCGGCTCTAACTGGATTCCTCTCAGTTTCCTCGGCAATGCTATGACCTTTTCAAACAATGAGTTCACCCTCTATTGTTGGTTTCTTTCCTAGTTACCAAAATCATTCCGAGCATTTGCATTTTGTTCCTAGCTTGCACCGCCAATGTGCCATTCTACCATGGGTCTCTTCCATTTCCGGTGATAAGCAAATTCATCCATTACGTTGTCTTCAACAAGGTAATCCACATCATCCAAGTCCGAGTATGCCATTCTACCGACCCCCTCCAAATGATCGCTCGAGAATTGTCTTAGGTTGGTTTAAGAGTTTCAATGATCTATGAATCAAAGGTAATTCTTTTTGCCACTTAAGGGGATATTTCTACGAGTCACCTTCCCTAAGGTGCCTCGTTGTGGTTTCATGGCAACTCAACTCCTCGCTACGTTGACAATCGATTACCACCTTCTTAAGCGTGAAATTGTTGTCTACCTAGTGAACCTTCGTCATCCGTTTCTTTCCACCCCTCTTGATGTGTATCTCGTGTCTCAACCCGAGAGATGGTCCTATGTCTCATTCCGTGAGTTGTTTGATCTTCGAGAAGATCGACCCTTCTAGAGTCTCCTTCTTCCCTCCATGTCATGTTGACAGGATTTCTCAGAGAAAGACTTCAAGACAATGATGGTGATCGAATCAACGTTCCTATGAAGTGCAACCTGGATCGTGAAGATTGTACTAGTTGCGTTCCCCCTTCACCTTACCCTACGCTTGAATCTCGGGACGAGATTTTTGTTTAGTGGGGGTGAGTTGTCACAGCCCTAGAATATTGTTTGTAGATAGTTGCATCTTCATCCAGGCATCATATTTAAATTCCTGAAACATGAATTGAGGATTGTTGAAGCCTCAAAACTTCAATTAAAAGCAGGACAAAAGAACCCTGGAAAATGCATTCAATGATTCCAAAATGGCCTTAACTAATGTTGGTTATATTTTGGCCAGGGTTTTACACCAAACCAAAAATAATGAACATTTTTGAGGAATATTTTGAGCATTGAATTTAAATCATATTCTATTTGAATTTGGAATTATATTCATAATATATAATAAATATATTTTCAAATGACCTGAGATATTTTTTTGTATTTGTGAAAAAGTCCATTAAGTGACTTAAAATATCCAGGGGAGTTTTGGCACTGTTTTCAAATTTGTTTGAATTTGAATTCAGTGGCAATTAAATAAAAAAGCAAAACAGAACAGAAATAAAAAAAAAGAACAGAAACTTACCTGGACTCACCTGGCACTCACCGAAGCCACCTAGACGGCCCAACACTTCCGGCCCAGCCCGCCACCGCTACTCCCCCCCCTGTCGTCTTCCTCTGCCAGTAGGCAGAGGCGAGGCGTGGCGCGCGCCCGAGAGCTCCGGCCACCTCCTGCT
>NC_041391.1:601187846-601262040 GCF_002162155.2 Triticum dicoccoides
CACCTCTCCTCTCACCCCCTGGACCCCTCTCACTTCCTCCCGTGCTTCTTCCCCCCTCCTCTGCTCTTTGCCGCGCCACACCCGAGCGCACCCGATGCCGCCGTTCGCTGCCACCACGGCCACCGGCCACCCCACGCCTCACCGACGCGCCCGGAAACTCTGCCACTTCGTCCTCTACCTCCTCAACGAGCCACGAGGCCCCGGACGTGCCGCAACACCGCCCTCGATGTCTTCTTCAACCTCGGGACCGCCGGCCATCTTCGTCAAATTCGTCGGCTCCGGACCGTCCCCGACCTCGCCGAGCGTCCCCTCGTCATCGCCATGAGCCACTGACCTTCTCCCCTAACTTAGCATGCTCTCCTCCATGCTGTAGCGCCGTTCCCCACGAGCACCGAAGCCACCGTCCGCCATTGCTGCTGCACGCATAGCCTCCGTGCTCCCCTGGCCTCACTGTGCTGCTCTTAGTGCTCCCCATGTCTAGCAGGTGCTGCCCAGCCTCTCCATTTGCTCACTGATGCACCGTAGCGACGCGCCCGAGCACCACCGAACACCATCGCCGCCAAAGCTCGTCGCCGGCATGAGTTCCGGCGACCCCACGACCTCCCACTTGGTCCTCTGGATGCGCGAGAGCAAGGGCCATCCCCTGGTGCCCTCAGCGCGCCAAGCTGACGCCTCTAGCGTAAGTCCGGCGTGCCCCCGCCGTGTCCTGTGGTCGCCGCCGGCTGGTCTCCGGTGGCTGACGTGGCACCATTAGTTTAGGTGCTAATCGCGTTTAGTCAGTGTCGCGTGTCGATGACATATGGGCCCCACGCCCTTAACTAACCACGGTTTAACCCCTGTTCAGTTTAAGTTAACCACAGTGGCCCCACGCATCGGAGTTGACCTAGCTGACGTGGCCGTTGACCGGTCCCACCTGTCAGTGAGTTAAACAACCCTGTGTCACTGACGTGTGGCCCCCACATGTCAGGTTTGACCAGTAGCAGCGTCTGTTGACCTGCTGACGTCACGGTGACGCACTGCTGACGCAGTAAATGTTTTCTGGAATTTAAATAATTCTTAAATGATTTATTATTTTCAGAAAATGTCCTAAACTTCTAAAAATCATAGAAATTCAACCGTAACTCCAAATGAAATAAATTATATATGAAAAATTATCAGAAAAATTCAAGGAATCCATATGTACCACTTTCATGCATGTTAGAACAACTTATAGCTGCTGTTTAGCACAAATCAATTAAATGGCATTTGAATAATCACATATGGAGTTTGAATTTGAATCTTGTATTCAAACCAACTTCCTTTAATCTGTTGCTAGTTGCATTAGCCCAAAACACATTCATTTTGCCATGTCATGATCATGCATCATATTGTGCATTGCATTGATTGTGTTCCCTTCTGTGTTGCCGGTATTTGTCCCCTCTCGATAGACGTGATACCGATGATGTGATCATTGACACTGATGAAGACTCAATGTTATCTTCAGAAGTGCCAGGCAAGCAAAACCCCCTTGTTCATTCCGATAAAATCCCACTCTCTCGCTCCTGCTCTCTTTTACTGCATTAGGACAACACCGATTCATCTGTTACTTGCTGCGGTAGCTGAACCCCTTTATCCTTTGCATGACCTGTCATTGCCACAGTAAATAGATGAAACCCACTAGCATGAGTAGGAGTTGTTTGAGCCCTGATGTGCCTACTCATTCATGCTTGTTTGTCATGCCTGCTACTGCTTAGAGTTGAGTCAGGTCTGATTCATCGAGGATGAATCAGAGGTGTGTGAACATGTCCTACTATGTGTGAGCTAAGTGTGTGAACACGATTTGGTAAAAGGTATCGGTGAAAGGCCATGTAGGAGTACATGGTGGGTTGTCTCATTGAAGCCGTCCTCAGGAACTGAGTTCTATGTTTGTGATCCATGATTCAGCTACTACCATACATTGGGCCCTGAAATATGACCCCGCTCGACTTCTTATTCACCCTAGTCCTCTGTCCAGGAGTTGCAAGTAGTTTCTGGTGTTTGTAGTATGTTGGAGGCCGTGGACAGGCTGACCATAGGGGTGGGCTGTGATGCGGTAGGCACATGGCCGGGTATACCGGGCGCCCGTTTGGTGTCACGGAACCCTGTTCACATCGTTTGGGGCCGTGAGCGAAACTCCGGCCGGATCTCCTCATGGATGGAACCCGAATAGGCGATAAACCTGGACTAGAGACTTGAGTGTTTAGGTAGGTCGTGGTCTACACCCACGTCGGCTTTCGCTTGAAGTCTGCCGAGCACATGTCGTGTGCAGACGCTAAGTGGTGGAAACATGTATGAAGAAGTACACCCCTGCAGGGTTAACATCATCTATTCGAATAGCCGTGTCCACGGTAAAGGACTTCTGGGTTGCGTATATCAGTTCATAGACAAGTGAAAGTGGATACTCTAAAATACGCAAGATAAGCGTGAGTGCTATGGATGGCGTTCTCGTAGGGAGACGGGAGCGGTTCCATAGTGGTGTATTGGTTGGTGAGTATGTGGACTCGTGTGCGCCACCTGAAAAGAGTTACTTGCAGTCGTAGTTCAGGTTAGCCACCGAGTCAAAGCTGGCTTGCTGCAGTTAAACCCCACCATCCCTTTGTTGATAATGATGCATATGTAGTTAGATCTGATGTAAGTCTTGCTGGGTACATTTGTACTCACGTTTGCTTAATTTATGTTTTGCAGAGAGACCTCTGTCTCGCTAGTTATTCCGCGTGGTCTTCGACGTTTAGCTTGTTACCTCAGCTACGATCTTGTGCCCTCGGCAGGATCTGGTAGATAGTCAGGGTTCTCAGCCTTTTTCATTTATAGATGTCTGTACTCAGACATGATAGCTTCCGCTTGTGCTTTGATTTGTACGCTCTGAATGTTGGGTCGTGAGACCCCTGTTTGTAATATCTCGCTCCTCGGAGCCTATTGAATAAATACTTGAGTCGTAGAGTCACGTTGTGATGCCATGTTGTATTTGCACATATCGAGCATATTGTGTGTATGTTATTGAAATGCTTGGTATGTGTGGGATCTGACCATCTAGTTGTTTATCTTTAGTAGCCTCTCTTACGGGGAAATGTCTCCTAGTGTTTCCACCGAGCCATGGTAGCTTGCTACTGCTCCGGAACACTTAGGCTGGCCGGCATGTGTCCTTCTTCGTTCCTGTGTCTGTCCCTTCGGGGAAATGTCACGCGATGAATACCGGAGTCCTGTTAGCCCGCTACAGCCCGGTTCACCGGAGTCCTGCTAGCCCAGTGCTATAGCCTGGATTCACTCGCTGATGACCGACACGTTCGATGCTGGGTCATGGATGCCTGTCCCTGTAAGTCTGTGCCACTTTGGGTTTACGACTAGCCATGTCAGCCCGGGCTCCTTATCATATGGATGCTAGCGACACTGTCATATACGTGTGCCAAAAGGCGCAAACGGTCCCGGGCAAAGGTAAGGCGACACCCGTGGGAATACCGTGCGTGAGGCCGCAAAGTGATATGAGGTGTTACATGCTAGATCGATGTGGCGTTGAGTTGGGGTCCTGACAGACGCCCATTCTTCCTTACTCCTGTCCACCAATTAGTCACTCTGCGAGCTGCGGCTTCTGACAGGAGACGGCTTAGGCACCACGCACTACTTGTCCGACTGCAGGAAGCATTTTATAGCGCAAGGCGGCGAGTCCCCGGGCCGACTAGTCGAGCCCGGTGCCAAGTGGCATAACAAAGAGTAATATACTCAAAGGCATAATTCTTATCATACAGATAACAAAAGAGGGCAGTCCCCGAGCTCGTCTCGGGGGGCCCGAAGTCTTGGTACTTTAATACAAAGGGTAGTGCGATACATACTACATCAACTGTAAAATCTTTGGAGAAGGTTTGCATTCCACGGGTGTCGGTGTCAAAACCGGCGGATCTCGGGTAGGGGTCCCGAACTGTGCGTCTAGGCGGATGGTAACAGGAGACAAGGGACACGATGTTTTACCCAGGTTCGGGCCCTCTTGATGGAGGTAAAACCCTACGTCCTGCTTGATTAATATTGATGATGTGTGTTACAAGAGTAGATCTACCACGAGATCAAGGAGGCTAAACCCTAGAAGCTAGCCTATGGTATGATTGTTGTTCGTCCTATGGACTAAAGCCATCCGGTTTATATAGACACTGGAGAGGGCTAGGGTTACACAGAGTCGGTTACAAAGGTACGAGATCTACATATCCGTATCACCAAGCTTGCCTTCCACGCCAAGGAAAGTCCCATCCGGACACGGGACGAAGTCTTCAATCTTGTATCTTCATAGTCTTGGAGTCCGGCCGATGATGATAGTTCGGCTATCCGGACACCCCCTAGTCCAGAACTCCCTCAGTAGCCCCTGAACCAGGCTTCAATCACGATGAGTCCGGCGTGCATATTGTCTTCGGCATTGCAAGGCGGGTTCCTCCTCCGAATAATTTATAGAAGATTTTGAACACCAGGATAGTGTCCGGCTCTGCAAAAATAAATTCCACGTACCACCGTAGAGAGAATAATATTACACAAGATCCATCTACTGACGTATTTTGTGGCGTGACGTCACACCACTTCCAAGCCTTTACTCGAATTGTTTTTATTGTTCCACCTCAGCGCGTTTAGCGAAGCGGTTTCCTTGGCATGTCTTGTCGAAGCAGAGATCGTGTCCCTCTTATTCCGGGATTCCCATCAATACAGACGTGGGTAACCCAACCGCGCCCGTTGCCACGCCCCCTCCATCGAAGGCGGGTTCCAAACGGTCACGGGGACGGCTCTTGGTATTCTTCCTCTTTATAATGAGACCAAGGCCCGTTCTTTTTATTCAATCCTCTATCGAATCCGCCCCTCGCCCCGAGTTCCAACACCCAGGGCTCCAGATTCGGGTACCTTCGATCTTCGACAATGTCCGACCCTGACCTACGAGGCCGGTGGATGCCCTCCTCCGTCACGGAAGAGGACGTGCTAAAGCTGAGAGACGCCAGGTACGTAACCTACGAGATTTCACATAGGCTACCCGCCGAAGGGCAAGTTATCCCTGCTCCCGTGCCTAGCGAGAGCGTCGTGTTCGTGTCTCACCTCCGTCGGGGTTTAGGCTTCCCGACGGATCCCTTCGTGAGGGGGCTCATGTTTTACTATGGGCTGGAATTCCACGACTTGGCTCCGGAGTCCATCCTCCATATCTCATCATTCATTGTCGTCTACGAAGCCTTCCTCCGCACTACCCCTCACTTCGGCTTGTGGCTCAAAACCTTCAACGTGGAGCCGAAGATGATTGAGGGGCGTAAGGCAGAGTGCGGAGGGGAGGTTATAAGCAAGAGGGCCGAAGCTCCGTGGCCCGAGGGCTCTTTCCAGGAGGAGCTCGGCTTGTGGCAACAGGAGTGGTTCTATATCACCGCTCCCCGGGGCAGCAAGCAGAAGCCGCCGCCCGTCTTTCGCTCGGGTCCTCCACAACAGCTGACGTCATGGGTCAGCAAGGGGTGTGACTGGGGGCCGCCCAAAGACGTCCCCCTGTTGCAGGACCGGATTCGAGGCCTCCAAGAAAGGGAGATCAATCTGGTCGCAGTGGTACAGGTCATGTTGATCCGGCGCCTACTTCCCAGCAAACGTCGCCCCCTCCGCCTGTGGGAATTTAATCCAGAGGGGCCATGAGCTCTTCAACACTTCATGGGTTTGACACCCGTGGAGATGTATAAACTATTCTTCGGATCGCAAGAGATGCATCCGGAATTGACCGAGGACGCTGGCCTAAGCTGCAATCGCCCGGATACTTAAGTAGCCCTGTGTCCAGACACAACGTCCATTTATTTATCATGGGTTTGCCTTTTAACCAGCTATCCCTGGACAGGAGTGAATAGCACAAGCAAAACTGATACGGTGTCCGGCCCCCCTCCTTGAGACCACGTAGGATCCCCTGTTAATCAAAATGTTGGAGGTTGCAACTTCGAAGGAGGGCGAAGGGGGGCGCAGGGAAACTACCACCTCTGCCAAGGAGGCTTTTGGTAAGGGAGGAATCGAGAGTCCCTCCTTCCAGGGGGAGAAGAGGACCGCTTCCGAAGACCCGGAGGCCAAGGCCTCAAAGCGGGGAAAGAAATCTGCACTGGAAGGTCCTGTGCCGGGACGAGCCCCGGCCGTAATGTCTCCTCGAAGGAATCAGCCCTCTAACGAGCCGTAAGTAAAAGAGGGTAATTTTGTAATAGTAGACACCCCTGCTTAATGTCTAAAGGTAACCGAAGTTTTCACCTTGTAGTTCGGATCTCAGCCCATCTCAGCACAGCTCATCGTCGGGAGACCTTCGTCCGGAGATGATGGAGAGCGAAACGCCTCCCTCTGCCGCCCCGTCGTGCAGGGCGGGCGACCCTGAGGTGTCGTCACGGAGGGTGTCCCCGAGTCCGGCGGGGCCGGAGAGTTCGGCACCCGTTGGAGTACGCCCGGTGGTGCTGCAGGATTTGCTCAAGAGGGCGTCTATCTCAGAAGATCACCGCACATTAATGGGTAATGTGATGGAGAGGATCTCGTCCGTCGAAAGCGGGTTTTATGAGGCCGTCGGAAGTTTACTGACGGGGTTTGAGGTATGCAAAAAATGACATACCTTTTGACAGTTTTGCACATAAAGTGCGCCCTGTATAGATAGTAGCCCCTGAGACTTGGTATGCTGTCGAAAGCGACAGCGTGCCTAGGATCATAATCTCAGTTATTAATTGTCGCCTTTCCTATGCAGGTGGCGGAACGTTCGGTGGCCAGCCGGACTGATGGAGTCGCCGAGCTGAAGAGGCAACTCGACACTGCGGATGCGGACATCTCGCTGGTCAATAAACGACTTGATGAGTCACAAGGTATATGGTTGCTCCGCGATCGCCTAGTAAGGGAGCTGACGCCCATTCCTTACAATTTGTATGCTTGATGCAGATGGCGCTGCTGCTGTGGAAGACCTTCGAGCAGAACTTGCTCGGGCCAAGGAGCAAGCCAGAAAAAGCGAGGCGGCTGCCTCGAAGGCAATGGAAGAGCTAGAAGCCGAGAAGGCTGCTCACTACCGAAGTAGGGAGGAGATGGCCGGAATGGCCGCAAAATTAAAAGTTGCTACCGACCGCCAGGAGGTTCTTGAAAGAGAACGCCGAGCAGAACGAGAGGACCTGAAAAAGGCCGACGCCGAAGCCAAGGATGCCCGCAGTGCGATGCGGGCTATGAAGGAGGAACTGCGTCAGATCGGAGACATTGTGCTGGAAAGCCCTTTATGCTGCGTAGGAAGTTCACGGATCCGAAGTATGCTCAGCTGGGCCGGTTGTACAGTGCGGAGGATCCTTATCTGGACTTAGCAGTGAGTGCGGCAGACGCAGTCGTGCACTTCCAAAGCCAGAAGGATCACGAAATGGAAGAGCTGTTCTGGTCTCAGTTCCATAGTCCGAAGCGTCCACTTCCGTTGAGTGATCGGTTGGTTGAGTGGGCCGAGTTGAATAGATTGTCTGGACTTGCCATGACGGATGTGGTCACTCATCTGTGGCTGAAAAGGCCCAAGCCGAAGAGTTATTTTGGCTTGTTACAGCAATTCCTTGAGGCGGTGCCGCGTGTTGAGGCGATGAAGCGGTCGGCATGCATAGAAGGTGCACGGATGGCTCTCGCCCGTGGTAAGACATACTGGGCGGAGATGGACGCCACCGCTGTTGCATCCCAGGGTTCGGATAGAAGCCGATTCCCCACCGAGCACTATTTTGAGGAAGTCCTGCAGGGCGCTCGTTTAATAGAGTCGCAGTGCTCGAAACATGTTATGTTTGAATGACATTTATGATTTCTGAGATCATGTTTATAATGCAATAGCTTTTTATACTTGTGCGTTCAAGTATTGGACTATCTCCTGTGTGGCCGTATATGTATAATCTGAAAGATGGCAGTCTTTGGCTTCGGCCCCCACGCACATGGTGCGGGGGTGTTTGCGAAAAGAAAAGCACTTTTTCACACTTAATCCAACGTCTTGGTCCTTTTAAGGAGGCGATAGCGTAGCAAACTAGGCAACCGGACTATAATGCTTTATCACTTTCACTTAGCCATAGGAGCTCGAATGTGGGGCTACTATATAGCCCCTGGTGGCACCGCTCTTCTCCGAACTTGGGACGCGTATGTGCATGACCGGGAAGCGTCCCTTCGTCAAAGCGGAGGAATTCTAAACATTCCAATGGTCGATCGAGTGGTTGACCAGTCTCTCGCTATATCATGACAGTCAGTTTCCGGCTTTCTCTACTGAGGTGCTCGCCCGGCCGAACCGGGGCACAATCGCAGTAGTTCTCCTGGTGCCGCGTTATCCGATGATACGGAACGTAAGGCAGCAAAACACAGGAGCCGGGCAAACCCAACAGTTGACCAAAGACATGATTTGGAGCTGATGCATATAAGGCCTAACTCGAGACGCCGAACACTCCCTGAGGTGTTCGGTCTTTATAATACCGGGCAGAATAATGCCCTGAGCCCCTAGTGTCCAGGTACAGACGGGAACTTTTGGCGCGGCCGATGCCAAAACGCCAGCCACCTCCTCGGCTACGATAGAAAACCAGGGGATGTGTATCAACAAGAGACAGTAAGAAAGGTTTACGCAGGGTCTTAATCTGAAAAGAATCCTTGCAACGGGTCCCTGCTGCATGTCTGCGCCTGTGTCTCCGTTGTGCTGTATCCTGGACGGGTGTAGCACGTGCATCATCTGTAAAAGAGAAGGACTTAGGTTCAAAGAAATATCGTGCAAAAGTTGTATTAAAATGAAGTATAATTATAAGGATGAAGAAAGTTGACCTTTATTGGCTCTCATCATTTATACGCGTGGTCCTTTATAAAAAAGGGGAAATGCGGCTGGGAAGCCCCTTGTTAAGTTACGTCGGACTTGTCTAACCATGTCCGAGGTCTAAATGACCTCTTTTTCAGGGGCTTTGACCTGCAAGGTCTGATTAGTGTGTGGTTGTCGAAGTAGTCGCACATTCTCTATGGTCGAGGGACACTCGGAGTTATGAGATTATGCCACGTGGACCGGGCATTTCTGAGCGTAAGAGACGCGTAATGTGGTATTGCATTAAAGCGGGCGAAAGCTTCGCGCCCCTGTAGTGCTTAAGGGCTACTGCTAAATGGGGCGATGGAGAGTGAGCTTTTCGCGATGAAGGTTGTCGGATGAACCGAACACAACCTCTAGTGGTACAGAGCCTGTATAATTGGCTTAAAGGCCTGGCGTCACTCCTTTGAAGGGAGTGCTGCTATAGCGAATTTTGGTAGGTTCTACCCCCTGTCTGCGGACGGTCTCCTGGTATGGCAGGTGCCGCGCTGTGTGATATCACATGAAGTGAGTTCACTGTTTTGACTTCAAGTGGGAAAGCCTTTTGTTTTCCGGATTGCTGCTTTTGGGATTCGTCACTTTCACTTGGCGTGTCGAGCCCCTTGTGTTCGGCGTTAAGTCGTCCGGACTGCTTGAAGACCCAACATTCTCTGTGGGTATGGTTTGCAGGCTTCCCGGGGGTACCATGTATTTGACACAGTCTATCCAGAATCTTGTTTAGGTTGGATAGCTCGTCACTATTGTCGTTTAGGGGCAGTGTTTTGTTGTTCGGCCGGGAGCTTTTGAATCCAGCATTGACCGCCGTACTATTTGGGCCATTTTCCTTATTCCGGCGCTGATCGTGTGTCGGCTTGTGTGCGGCGTCCCTTGTTGCTCTTGGCCTGTCATCTGGTCGTCTATCCGGCCAGGCGGCTTCTTTCTTTTTCGACTGCGGGGGCTCTAAGGCCTCCTCGTCAAATTCGGGCAATAGCTTGCGCTTCGGGTAGCTCTTTGTCTGGTGACTAGCGCCATATTTATCTGCGGTGTTGAGTACTTTGCTCCATCTCATTCTGAGTGCGTCCTCCGCTGTTTTGAGCTTCCGTTTTTGCTTCTTCAAACTCCTTGCAGTGGCGACGAGCCTTTTATGAAGGTTCGTATGCTCTGGGGATGTGAGATCGTCTTCGCCGGGGATTGGTTGCTTGTCCAGTTCATCATGTCCGGCTGGCTGCTTGGTGACATGTGCGTCATCCACTGCTTCGCCCTGCTCTAGGGCCGGGTCTGTATGGGTGCCGTTTTTATCGAGGCCGGTCTTCGGGCGGCGCTTGCGTCGCTGTTTTGGCTGTTTGTTGGGGGAGTTGTCCTTCGCCACGTCCCGTTTTTCCTCATTGTCGCTTCCCTTTGGTGTATCCACCATGCATACGTTGTGAGTTGGGGTGGCTTTCCAGTGCCCGGTAGGCGCTGGTTCTTGGTCGTCTCCGGCATCGTCGTCCATACCGTCGATGTCTTCGGAGTCGTAGTCTAGCATGTCGGTTAGATCATCGATAGTGGCTACCAAGTGGGTGGTGGGTGGGCTTTGAATTTCTTCATCGTCCGCATCCCAACCGTCCTGACCGCAGTCCGGCCATGGCTCTCCTGATAACGAGAGATATTTTAGCGAACTCAAGATGTCGCCGAAAGGTGAGTGTTGAAAGATGTCCGCTGCGGTGAACTCCATGATTGGCGCCCAATCGGGTTCGATCGGAGAGGGCGCGGGAGGTTCGGAGTCCGGCGAGGAGTCCGACACCTCGGAGTCACGAGCTTTATGAGGGACAAAGTCAGTGTTCAGCTCTATCGCCGTAGAGGTTGCAGCCCCCGAGGCGATGTCTAGGCATCCGTCCTCAGCCTGCGCAGCCGGCTCCGGATTGAAGATCGGAGCGGTTTCGAGTGCGGCCTCCAAGGTACTGTCCGGATGCAGAGCTAAATCATGCTCGCCGTGACAGTGCGGCACGCTCGGGTGCGGCTCGAATCCATCGAGGATCAAGTCCCCGCGGATGTCAGCCGTGAAGTTCAAACTTCCAAATCTGACCTGACGGCCAGGGGCGTAGCTTTCGATCTGCTCCAGTTGGCCAAGCGAATTGGCCCGCCGTGCGAAGCCGCCGAATACGAAGATCTATCCGGGGAGGAAGGTCTCACCCTGGACTGCGTCGTTGATGATGATTGAAGAAGCCATCGAGCCTATCGGTGACGGCACAGAGGAACTCTCAATGAAAGCACCAATGTCGGTGTCAAAACCGGCGGATCTCGGGTAGGGGGTCCCGAACTGTGCGTGTAGGCGGATGGTAACAGGAGACAAGGGACACGATGTTTTACCCAGGTTCGGGCCCTCTTGATGGAGGTAAAACCCTATGTCCTGCTTGATTAATATTGATGATGTGTGTTACAAGAGTAGATCTACCATGAGATCAAGGAGGCTAAACCCTAGAAGCTAGCCTATGGTATGATTGTTGTTCGTCCTATGGACTAAAGCCATCCGGTTTATATAGACACCGGAGAGGGCTAGGGTTACACAGAGTCGGTTACAAAGGTAGGAGATCTACATATCCGTATCGCCAAGCTTGCCTTCCACACCAAGGAAAGTCCCATCCGAACACGGGACGAAGTCTTCAATCTTGTATCTTCATAGTCTTGGAGTCCGGCCGATGATGATAGTTCGGCTATCCGGACACCCCCTAGTCCAGAACTCCCTCAACGGGCATTCTGTCTCTTTGTTGGAGTCGTCCCTCTTGCGTGCTCGGGGCTTCTGAGCGTCGATCAGGTAGTAGGAGTCGTTTCCCAGCACCTTGCAGATAACGAAGGGGCCTTCCCAAGGTGCCGACAGCTTGTGCTGGCCGGCTGTTCGCTGGATCAGCCGGAGCACAAGGTCGCCCTCTTGGAAAGATCTCGGCTTGACCTTCCTGTTGTAGTATCGGCGCAGGCTCTACTGGTAGATGCTGGACCGGCTGAGTGCCAACAGCCGGCCCTCTTCCAACTGATCGACATCGTCTTGACGTGCTTCTTCTACTTCTTCCTCGGTGTACATGGTGACTCGCGGAGAGTCGAACTCTGTGTCCGTTGGGATGACAGCTTCAGCACCGTAGACGAGGAAGAAGGGTGTGAAGCCGGTTGACTTGTTTGGAGTCGTGCGCAGACTCCAGAGGACGGCTGGCAACTCGTCAAGCCAACAGCCGGCCGAACACTCCAGTGGTTCGACCAGTCGAGGCTTGATGCTAGATAGGATGAGGCCGTTTGCTCGCTCTACCTGGCCGTTTGACTGTGGATGGACAACGGACGCAAAGTCCAGTCGGATGCCCTAAGTTGCGCAGAAACGGGCCAAGGCACCTTTGGCGAAATTTGTGCCGTTGTCGGTGATGATGCTGTGCAGTATGCCGTACCGAGTCGTGATGTCGACAATGAAAGTCACTGCAGTCGGACCATTCAACTTCTTGATGGGCTTTACTTCTATCCACTTGGTGAACTTGTCCACCGCGACAAGTAAGTGAGTTAGGCCGCCTCGTGCTGTTTTGAATGGTCCCACCATGTCCAGGCCCCAGACCACAAAGGGCCAGGCGATGGGAATAGTCTTGAGTGCGGAAGCCGGCTGATGTGGCTTGGAGCGGAACATCTGGCACCCTTTGCACTTTTGGACTAATTCTTTGGCCTCTTCTAGGGCAGTTGGCCAGAAGAAACCGTGCCGGAAGGCTTTGGCGACGAGTGCTCTTGAAGCCGCATGGTGGCCGCACTCGCCTTCATGGATGTCTCTGAGAATTGCTTGGCCTTGCTCTGGCTCGACGCAATGCTGGTAGACACCAGTGACGCTGCGCCTGACCAACTCTCTGTTGACTATGGTGTAGGCTGCCGCTCGGCATTGTACTTGCCGAGCCAAGGTTTCATCAATTGGCAGTTCTTTGCTCACCAGGAACTTGAGGATGGGCTGTGCCCATGAGGGTGTTGCTATTTCTTCGACTACCAGTACTGCGACTTGGACGAGGGTGGCTGGGCTGGGAGGCGGCGGGTTGGAGTCCGCAGCTGCTTGCTAGATTGACGAAGTCCCCGGGCCGACTGGAGCAGTCCCCGGGCCGAGTTCTGGAGTCATCGGACTGGTCACGCGCAGTCCCTGGGCCGTGTTCTGAAGTCCTCGGGCCGGCTTCGACTACGGCATTCTTGGAGTCGGATCCGACTTCTTCGGGTGGAGTCAGCACAAAGATGGAGTCTGATTCTGGTGAAGGCTTGACAGACGGCTTGAGGAGGCGCCGAAGGGTGATGCCGGATGGTATTGCTTGGCGGGTGGAGCCGATTCGTGCCAAGGCGTCTGCTTGGTCGTTGTCATTCCTTGGCACGTGGAGGAACTCGCACCCCTCGAAGTATCCGCTGAGTTGCTACACAAGGAAGCAGTAGCTCACCATGTTTGCATCCTTGGCGTCCCAATTGCCAGATGACTGCTGGACCACCAAGTCAGAGTCGCCATAACACAGGATCCAGTGAATGCCGAGTTCTTTGGCAAGCCGGAGCCCGTGAATGAGCGCCTCGTACTCAGCGACGTTGTTGGAGGTGGCAAAATGGATCTGCAGCGCATATCTGAGCTTGTCGCCTTTGGGGGAAGTGAGGACGATGCCGGCTCCCAAGCCGGTGCGCATCTTGGAGCCGTCGAAATGCATCCGCCAATGGGTGGAGTCGGGCGCTGGCGGCAGGTACTGGGTCTCGGCCCAGTCGACGAGGAAGTCGGCCAATGCTTGCGACTTGATGGCGGTGCGGGGCTGGTAGTAGATGGTGTAGGGAGCCAAATCGATGGCCCATTTGGCCACTCGGCCAGAAGCATCTCGGCTTCCGATGATCTCGGCAAGTGGGGCTATGCAGACCACAGTGATTGGATGCTCCTGGAAGTAAGGCTTCAATTTCTTGGCGACAAAGTGCACACCGTAGCACATCTTCTGGTAGTGGGGGTAGTTCTGCTTGGAGGCCGACAGTACTTTGCTCAGGTAATATACCGGTCTCTGGACAGGTAGCGCCTTGCCTTCCTCCTTCCGCTCAACTACAATAACTGTGCTGACTACTCGACTGGTGGCGGCAATGTATAGGAGCATGGGCTCTTTAGGAGTCGGAGCCGGTAGCATGGGGGGAGTAGTCAGTATTTTCTTCAACTGGAGAAAAGCTTTGTCCGCCTTGGGGTTCCACTCAAAGAAGGTCGTCTTCTTCATGAGCTGGTATAAAGGGAGAGCCTTCTCGCCCAGCCGACTGATGAAATGGCCGATGGACGCCAAGCAGCCAGTGAATTTTTGCACATCTAGCAGTTGGCGGGGTACCTCCATCCTCTCGATGGCCTTGATCTTTACAGGGTTGCACTCTATGCCGCGTTCAGAGAACAAGAAGCCAAGGAGTTAGCAGGCTGGTACTCCGAAGACGCATTTCTCAGGGTCGAGTTTGATCTGGAATCGGCGCAGGTTCTCAAAGGTTTCCTTGAGGTCTTCTACCAATGTTCCGCGCTTCTCCGTCTTCACCACCACAGCGTCCACATAGACGTGGGCGTTTCTGCCGAGTTGCTTGAGGAGGCATTTCTGCATGCAACGCTGAAAGGTGGCGCAGGCATTCCTCAAGCCGAACGTCATAGTTAGGTAGCAGAATGCTCCAAACGGCGTGATGAAGGCGGTCTTCAGTCTGTCAACCGGGTTCAGCTTGATCTGGTGATATACAGAATATGCATCTAAGAAACTCAACAGCTCGCATCCAGCTGTGGAGTCTATCACCTGATCAATCCTCGGTAGGGCGAATGGGTCCTTGGGGCAAGCTTTGTTGAGGCTTGTGTAGTCGATACACATCCGCCACTGCTTGTTCTTCTTCAGCACCAGGACTGGGTTTGCTAGCCACTCTGGGAAAGACACTTCCATAATGAAGCCGGCTGCCAGGAGCTGGGCTATCTCTTCTCCAACAACTCTTCTCTTCTCTTCTGACAGGCGGCGCAAGGGCTGCCTGACGGGCTTTACATTAGATCGGACATGTAACTTGTGCTCGGCGAATTCCGTCGGTACACCTGGCATGTCTTCAGGGGACCATGCGAAGATGTCTAGATTCTCACGGAGGAAATCGACGAGCTCGCCTTCCTATTTGCTGTCAAGGTTTATACCCATGACAGCATACCTCTCTAGGTGCTCCGGGTCCAAGGGTATCTTCTTCGTCTCTCTGGCCAGTTTGAACGATCCTTCTGCTTCCGACTCCTTGGGGTCGGGCGACATCTCGGGCTGCTTGTCGGCCATCGCCACAACCCGATCAAGAAGCCGCTTCTCAGCTGTGATCACCAAGGACTCGGCTAGCCGACTACTTTCGGCCGCGCAAGCGGACGACTTTCTGTAGTCGCCGGCTACGGTTAGAATCCCCTTGGAACTCGGCATCTTCATCTTGAGGTAGGCGTAGTGGGGGACCGCCATGAACTTGGCCAAAGCAGGTCGGCCAAGCAATGCATGGTACGGGCTTTCGAGGTCCACCACTTCAAACCAAACTGGCTCTCGGCGGAAATGATCTTTGTCCCCAAAGAGGACGTCTATCAGGATTTTGCCGATTGGCGAGCAGGAAAGGCCAGGAACAATGCCGTGGAACACAGTCCGGCTGCTCTGAAGCTGTCTTTGCATGATTCCTAACTTCTCCATGGTATCCTTGTATAGGATGTTGATACTGCTGCCTCTGCCTATCAGTACTCGCGAGAAACGAGCGACCCGCCTATCTGTGGTGAGTGTGGCGCCTAAGACCAGGGCGTAGGAGCCTGGATTCGGCATCACCTCTGGGTGATCAGCTCTGCTCCAACTGATAGGCTTCTCGGACCAGTGCATGAACTCTGGAGTGCTTGACACGACTGCGTTCACCTCTTGCTGCTGCAGCCGCCTGTTGCGTCGATCGTCAGCCACACTGGTGAACACCACATAGGCTCCATGCTCTTCTGGGTACTCGTCTTGTATTGCACCGACTGGCCTGACAGCCGGCTACTGGGGCGGCGGTGGAGGCGGCGGCCCAGCAGGCGGGGAAGGTAGGAGGCCATCTCCCTTGGCGATTCTGGTGAGCCAATGGCACTTCCGGGTGGTGTGGTTTGACGGCTTCGCGCCGCTGTGGAACTTGCAGGGGCCATGTAGGGTCTGCTCGTAGGAGAAGGCCGGCAACCAGTTGGACTTGCCTCCCTTCTGCCGCTTGGCCGGAGGCTGCTCCTCCGGCTGTTGGTCTTCGACTGCCGCAACTTGCCGGCTGCTGGAAGCCGGCTGTGGGGCTTTGCGCTTGTGGTCGTTCTGAGGTTGCCGCCGACTGGCGTCCCCAACCGGAGTTCTGGGAGCCTGAGGGGCATCTTTGCTAGTCGCACTAACTTGAATCTCCGCCTTCCTCGAGGAGTCGGCTGTGGCGTACTTGTCTGCTATGATTAGCAGCTCGTTGAGGGTCTCCGTCTTGTCGCAGAGGAGCTTGTGCTTGAGGAGGGTGCCTTCTCTACACCCGGCAGTGAAGTACTCGATAGCCTACACCTCATGCACGCCCTCGCAGGAGTTCCGAAGCTTGGCCCAGCGCGTGAGGTAGTCGCGAGTCGCCTCGTTGGGGCCTTGCACGCACAAGGAGAGTTGGCGAGGCTTGGGAGGCCGCTTGTATGTGCTTGTGAAGTTGCGGACGAAGGCTTCGGTGAAGTCGACCAAGCTGTTGATGCTGCGGGGCTTCAATCTGTTCAACCATGTCCGAGACGTGCCCTGGAGCATGAGTGGAACGTATTTTACGGCAACACGCTTGTTGCCGTTTGCTATGTTGACGGCCGTGGAGTAGTCAACTAGCCAGTCTTCCGGCTTCACGGAGCCGGTGTACTTGGGCGTGTCTCGGGGGAGCGTGAACCCTTTGGGGAAGGGCTCATCTCGGATGCGGGGCCCGAAACAGGGAGGACCCAACTCGTCTTCTTCTTCCAGCGCCAGGGATCGGTGGAGTCGGTCGATCCGGTGGCGGGCGTCATTTTCTCCGACTCCCTCTCGACGGCCCAGGCGGTCGCCGAGAGTCGGATGCTCAACGGGTGGCGGGGAGACTCGTCTTTCTTTGCGAGGAGGAGGAGGCAGATAGTCGTCCTGCCGCTCTACCGCTTTGGGGTGGCCGTCTTGGTCGCGCTCGATGGTGATGCGAGTCCGACTATGGCTGACAGCCGGACCCTTGTCCTTCCCTCCGCGGACACCGCCGGTTGGTGTCCGAGACGTCGCGCCTTGATCTCGGCGGGGAGGCAAGTCGTTGTTTTGTCATTGCGGCGCCTCCGTGCGACAGCCGGCTTCGTTCTGCGCGGCAGCCATCGCCTTCGAAGTTGTTGAGCTCGTCCGCCGCCGCCTGCGCAGCGCAGATTTTCTCCACAGGCGTGGCGTACACACGGCGATTGGCCCCGAACAGGTTGGCGATGGCCGCGCCATGCTGCCGGACCGCGCCCAGGCGGCTAGGCCCAGTTGGAGCCGGCGAGCCGCCCACAGCGCGATCCATCTCACACTGGTAGGCTTCTGACAAGAGTCTCATGCTTGCCAGCTTCTTCGCGCCTTCGACGAGCTGAAGGCAGCGTGACTCCAGCGTCTCGGCGTTGGCGTCTCCCGGAATGGGCGCGGTCAGGTCTTGCAGAGCCGCATCGAGTGGATCACGAGCTCCTTCGCCGGAATGCTCGCCGTGATCGAGGACGAGGACCTCTATGACGGTGCTTCCACCGCTCTCCGTGCAAGGGAGCGGCTCGTCGTAGACCACCACATTGGTGGGGAACGCGTTGAGCGACGCGGTATCGGAGTCGACCAGCATCGGGTCGGTGGAGCCTATGGACTCCAGGTCCCCGGCAAGCTCGCCGGTGACGTGGAGTTGGTCAAGGAGGCCTGCGAGGAGGCTATCGGGGCCGCTCATGCCTGCGTCAAATGCAGGCTCGTCGGAGAGGCGAACCTCACCGATAAGTTCAGCGAGGCAGCTGGCCGCGCAGGTGATCTCAGCGCCGTGCAGCGCGTCGGCACAGACTCTGTCTGGCATGCCGGGCTGGCTATGCTCACCAGGGAGGAATAGGGTTCCCGTCCAGAGCAGGTCTCCGGACGACGGTGCACCTCTCCCCAAGGTGGGCGCCAAATGTCGGGGGTTGGGTGCGACATATGCCAAGGGATGGCTTATCATGGTTGGAGCGAGTAGAACGTCGCCGGTGCCCGGAAGCGGGATGAGGCGAAGACATGCACGCCGGCGGATCTTACCTAGCTTCAGGGCTCTCCGTGGAGATAACACCCCTACTGCTGCTCTGCGGGGTCTCCGCATGATCACTACGGCAAAGTGAATACAAGGTTGCTCCTAGAGATGTTTTCTGGAGGTAGTAGAGGGCAAGGCTAGTTCCTTCCTTCCTATATGATCGGGTCTAATGCTAAAGAAGCTATCCCCCTTGCATGGGTTCCCTGGGGGGCTTATATAGGCCTGCCCCCCAGGGATACAATGTTAATCCGGCTAGGCATGGGTCCCAGCCGTCTGTCTCTTAGGCCGCCGTATTCTCCGCCGACCGCTGGGGCCCGCCGACTGGCGGGCCCCGCCGACAGGCCTTGTACTGTAGCAGTGCTTCTGATGACGCTGGCTTGGTCATGGGGTCATGGAAACAGTGCCGCCGTTTGGCGGACGATCACTGTCGCCATTCCCCGTCTTGTCTGGTTAATGGCGTGCGGGGCCCGTGGGAGGGGCCGGCGACTACAGGGGGCCGACTCCCATGGGTCCGTCTTCGGGGCCCTCTCGCCGTCTTCTGTTCTCCCGTTGACGGCCTGGTCCTGCCGTCTCCGGGCCGTACAGGTAGGCCGTCGTGGGCACAGTGCGCCGCCCACTGGGGCTGAGGTCAGGGCAGGCATGGCAACAGTACCGCGCCACGATGGAGATCTCCAGCGATACGGCGCACTGTAGCCATGCCAGCCCCTCGTAGGCAGGGTAGAGACGGCCACACAGTGACCGTACCCCGCCCCGTCCATCGTGGCGAAGGCAGTAGATGGTTGGAGTCGTGGGCCGACTCCCATAGTCGTCTTATCTTGGAGTCGCTAGCCAAGAGTCGGCTCATCTCAAAGTCGTCAGCCAAGAGTCGGCTTAACTCGAAGCCGTTTAGCCAAGAGTCGGCTTAACTCGAAGTCGTCCCTGGGACTCGGCTGTGAGGGACAGTTGCTGCCGACTCCCAGGAGGAGGCTCTTTATCGTGGGGTCTTGAGGGGCGCAGTCTGCCCCGATGTTTTGAAAGGTTCTGGGGCTCGGGTTAGCCTACCCGTGGCCCATTACTCCGACAAGTGTTTAAGGATTTGAGAACACTTGATGTATGTCTTGCCGTGCTTATCTGTGGTGACAATGGGATATCACGTGCCACTTGATGTATGTTTTGGTGATCAACTTGCGGGTTCCGCCCATGAACCTATGCATAAGGGTTGGCACATGTTTTCGTCTTGAATCTCCGGTAGAATCTTTGGGGCACTCTTTGAAGTACTTTGTGTTGGTTGAATAGATGAATCTGAGATTGTGTGATGCATATCGTATAATCATGCCCACGGATACTTGAGGTGACAATGGAGTATCTAGGTGACATTAGGGTTTTGGTTGATTTGTGTCTTAAGGTGTTATTCTAGTATGAACTCTTGAATAGATCGATCCGAAAGAATAACTTTGAGGTGGTTTTGTACCCTACCATAATCTCTTCGTTTGTTCTCCGCTATTAGTGGCTTTGCAGTGAATCTTTGTTGCATGTTGAGGGATTGTTATATGATCTATCTATGTTATTATTGTTGAGAGAACTTGCACTAGTGAAAGTATGAACCCTATGCCTTGTTTCCTATCATTGCAATACCATTTATGCTCACTTTTATCATTAGTTACCTTGCTATTTTTATATTTTCAGATTACAAAAACCTTTATCTACTATCCATATTGCACTTGTATCACCATCTCTTCGCCGAACTAGTGCACCTATACAATTTACCATTGTCTTGGGTGTGTTGGGGACACAAGAGACTCTTTGTTATTTGGTTGCAGGGTTGTTTGAGAGAGACCATCTTCATCCTACACCTCCTACTGATTGATAAACCTTAGGTCATCCACTTGAGGGAAATTTGCTACTGTCCTACAAACCTGTGCACTTGTAAGCCCAACAACGTCTACAAGAAGAAGGTTGTGTAGTAGACATCAAGGGGAAACCCTTCTCCCATATAGGGAGGAGGTCAAGGAAGAAGAAGAAGAAGGGGGCCTCTCCCCCCCTTGCTTCCAGTGGCGCCGGAGCGCTGCCGGGGGCCATCATCATCACCGCGATCTTCACCAACACCTCCATCATCTTCACCAACATCTCCATCACCTTCCCCCTTCTATCTACAGGGGTCCACTCTCCTGCTACCCGTTGTACCCTCTATTTGAACATGGTGCTTTATGCTTCATATTATTATCCAATGATGTGTTGCCATCCTATGATGTCTGAGTAGATTTTCGTTGTCCTATCGGTGATTGATGAATTTCTATGATTGGTTTGAATTGCATGTTTTATTATTGGTGGTGTCCTATTGTGCCCTCCGTATCGTGCAAGCGTGAGGGATTCCCGTTGTAGGGTTTGCAATATGTTCATGATTTGCTTATTGTGCGGAGCGTGAGTGGTAGAAGCACAGACCTGAGTAAGTAGGTTGTTTGCATATGGGATAAAGGGGACTTGATACTTTAATGCTATGGTTGGGTTTTACCTTAATGATCTTTAGTAGTTGCGGATGCTTGCTAGAGTTTCAATCATAAGTGCATATGATCCAAGAAGAGAAAGTATGTTAGCTTATGCCTCTCCCTCAAATAAAATTGCAATAGTGATTATTGGTCTAGTAACATAGTAAATTGCTTAGGGGCAATTTCACAACTCCTACCACCACTTTTCCACACTCGCTATATTTACTTTATTGCTTCTTTGTCTAAACAGCCCCTAGCTTTTATTTACGTGCTCTTTATTATCTTCCAAGCCTATCCAACAACACCTACAAAGTACTTCTAGTTTCATACTTGTTCTAGGTAAAGCGAACACTAAGCATGCGTAGAGTCGTATCAGTTGCAGTTATGACTTGAGAGAATATTTGTTCTACCTTTAGTTCCTCGTTGGGTTCGACACTCTTACTTATCGGAAGAGGATACAATTGTCCTCTACACTTGTGGGTTATCAAGACCTTTTTCTAGCGCCGTTGCTGGGGAGTCATAGCGTGGGGTGAATATTCTCATGTGTGCTTGTTTGCTTTATCACTAAGTAATTTTTATTTGTTGTTCTTAGTTGTTTTCTATCTTTACTTATGGGTAGGAAACGCAAAATACCAAAAATATTAGTTGTACCTACTGAACCAATGGTTGAAGAACCACTCAAAATCTATCACTGTCCTGAAGCTTTTTACTTGGATCATCTTCGATCCCTTTGTGCTCGTGCTGAAAACCCCATTAGCTTAGTTGAGGGAAAATCTTTATATGAGCATGCTTGTTTTGTGCGACACCGTATATCTGAAAAAGGGAAACTTTTACTGGATCAAATTCATCATTTGCAATGCTATGCTTGGAATTTATGTGTAATATATGATGTTACTTGTTGTTCTGAAAACCCTAAGAAATAGCTTCCCTACCAATGTGGGTTTATTGATAATGGAATCGTATCTTCGTATGCTAAGGGTGTTTATAATTACTATGATGTTCAACAAATTGAAGAATTTGTTGCTTTTAAGGGTGCTTATGAAATTGCTTCTTTGATTGAAAAGTATGATGCCACTCTTTATAAATCTGAAAATTTTACCATACTTGAATATTGTTATGATAATTATGCTTCTAATGCCTATGTTAAACTATATATTGAGGAATTCTCCGCTGTCCAAGAAGAGACTAATATTTTGCAGGAAGCTATGGAAGAAGAAATTGATGAAACTGTGAGCTCATTGGATGAAAAAGATGATGAGGAGAGCGAAGAACAAAAGGAGGAAGAGTGGATTAGCTACCCGTGCCCACCTTCTAATGAGAGTAACTCTTCAACTCATACATTGCTTAATTCCCCTTCGTGCTTACCGAAGGATGATTGCTATGGTGATTGTTATGATCCCGTTGATTCTCTTGAAATATCCCTTTTTGATGATGCTTTCTATGCTTGTGGCCAAGATGCCAATATGAATTATTCTTATGGATATGAACTTGCTAGAGTTCCTTATGTTAAACATGAAATTGTTTCTATTGCACCCACACATGGTAGTCCTATTATCCTTTTGAATTCTTCAAACTACACTATATCAGAGAAGTTTGTGCTTAGTAAGGATTATATTGACGGGGTGCCTTTTACCATTGCACATGATGATTTTGATGAATGTAATATGCATGTGCTTGCTGCTCCTACTTGCAATTATTATGAGATAGGAACTACATCTCCACCTCTCTATGTTTCCAATATGATAAAATTGCAAGAAACTGCTTATACTATGCATTGGCATTTACTTGGTGTGCATGAATTATTCTTTTATGACATGCCGATGCATAGGAAGAGAGTTACACTTCGTCATTACTTGATATATGTTACTTTGTGCTCACTACTAAATCACAAATCATTGTTAATTAAAATTGGCTTTGATATACCTTGGGATCTGGGTGGATCCATTACTTGAGCACTATATGCCTAGCTTAATGTCTTTAAAGAAAGCGCTGCCATGGAGACAACCCGGAAGTTTTAGAGAGTCATTTATTTCTGTTTTGTGCTTTCATATAGTTTAAAAACAAAAAATAAAGAAGGGAAGCTAAAACTTTTCAAAAAGGAAAGTGAAAGTGAGAAAGACAAGCATTGTTGAAGTGGGAGCTAGCCTTGAACTTTGTTCATGCTCATAGAAACTTTGTGAATCTTGATTACAGAAAATTTTCATCAAAAATAATTATCCCCTTGTACAATTCCATTGTATTATAAAAATAATGTGCTAAGGTTTGCCTTTAGGATGTTTACAATGCTTGTTTGTTTGTACGGTGCAGGACAAAAACTTTGGCTGAAGTGCGCGATTTTACATTTTTTACTGGAACGCCAAATGGTTCTTATTCTTTTTGCACTGTCTTGATGTACAATTTTTTTTATTCCTAATTTTGGTAGAATTTCTGGGATAACAGAAGTATGGTGAATGTTCAGATTGCTACAGACTGTTCTGTTTTTGAAGATTCTGTTTTTGATGCATAGTTTACTTGTTTTGATGAAACTATCAATTTATATCAGTGGATTAAGCCTTGCAAAAGCTATATTACAGTTGACACAAGGCAAAAACAAAATATGAATTGGTTTTCAATAGTACTTAGAGTAGTGATTTGCTTTATTATACTAACGGATCTTACCGAGTTTTCTGTTGAAGTTTTGTGTGGATGAAGTGTCTAATCGAGGAGGTCTCGATATGAGGAAAAGGAAGAGAGGCAAGAGCTCAAGCTTGGGAATGCCCAAGGCACCCCAAGTAAATATTCAAGGAGACTCAAGCGTCTAAGCTTGGGGATGCCCCGGAAGACATCCCCTCTTTCTTCAACAAGTATCGGTATGTTTTCGGATTCGTTTCGTTCATGCGATATGTGCAAGTCTTGGAGCGTCTTTTGCATTTTGTTTTCACTTTTCTTTTATGCACCATGCTGGTATGAAATAGTCCTTGGTTGATTTATAGAATGCTCATTGCACTTCACTTAAATCTTTTGAGTATGGCTTTATAGAATGCTTCATGTGCTTCACTTATATCATTTGAAGTTTAGATTGCCTGTTTCTCTTTACATAGAAAACCACCATTTGTAGAATGCTCTTTTGCTTCACTTATATTTGTTAGAGCATGGGCATATATTTTGTAGAAAGAATTAAACTCTCTTGCTTCACTTATATCTATTTAGAGAGATGACATGAATTGGTCATTCACATGGTTAGTCATAAAATCCTACATAAATCTGTAGATCGCTGAATATGATATGTTTAATTCCTTGCAATAGTTTTGCGATATAAAGATGGTGATATTAGAGTCATGCTAGTGGGTAGTTGTGGATTGTAGAAACACTTGTGTTGAGGTTTGCAAGTCCCGTAGCATGCACGTGTGGTAACCGTTGTGTGACAAATTTGAAGCATGGGGTGTTTCTTTGATTGTCTTCCTTATGAGTGGCGGTCGGGGACGAGCGATGGTCTTTTCCTACCAATCTATCCCCCTAGGGGCATGCTGTGACACCCCAAAATTTTGGCCTTGTTTTATTAAATTAAATTTTTTCTTTCAGGAATTAAAACTTTGGATTTCTGAGCTCCATTTTGATTTTTTTAAATCATTTCCTTCCTTGTTATGATGAGTTTTTCCCAAAGAGAAAACTTTTCAAATATGTTATTGGACTTGTTTAACCTCTCAAGAAAAACTTTCCTTTTATCAGTATAACTAATTAATTAACTTAATTGCTTGATCTTTACTTTCTTGAAAATAGTTTTTTCAAGGTTAAATGGCCATATTTGAACTACAACCATTTGATAGATTCACTTAAAATTTCCACAAAAATTTGGAGATGTCATGTGATGTTTTTAAATCACTTTTATGCAAAAATATATTTCATTCACTAAATATTTTGAGCCCTACTCTCAATTTTTCTTCTCTGGTCCAGAGTGCATTTTGCACTACAACCTATTTGAGTATTCATTTAAAACTTCTACCAAAATTAAGGGAGGTCAGTAGGAGCCTGTTATCCCTCTTTGTGCAAAAAACTAATTTTGTTCTTTGAAAAATTTGAGTGAATCAACCTCATTTCCATTCTGGACCAACTTGAGGATTTGTACAGCAACCACCATTTTAGTTGCTCCTATACCCTTAACTATTTCTCCTACTTGTAGTCCCCCATGTTAAACCCTTAAGTCCAGGAGCATGCACCATTTAGATCATTTTTGGTTCATGGAATAATGTCATTTATTTCCTGTCCAGAATTGAAGTTTTGTAAAACTTGCACTAACAAGTTTTTCTTTTGTCCAACTAACATCACCACTCTCTCTTTCATCCACAGAGACACTGATCTGGAGATTTTAGCCACTCCAAGAAATGCCTAAGTGCCCTTGGCATATTGTCAAACACCTGGTATGCATGGCCAGTTTTGACATGTTTTTGTCTTTGCATAGTGACCTTGCACCTCTGATCAAACCAGCATGTCCACTAGACTCCCCGTTCCTCCTAACCTAGGTCTGTTAATTGCCAGTCTCAACCAAGCTCTGTAGCATCCTCTGGCATTTTGTCGAGCACACCCAGTGCATGCACTGGACGCGCCCAGAGCGCGCGTATTGCAGCCGCGCGCCCGAGCCGACACGCTGGCCCCCACGGCTTTGGCCCGCTCTGCAGAACCTTGCCGCGCACTCCCTTTCTCTCCGCTACACGCCAAGCAGCCCCCGCCGCGCCCGGCAGGCCAAGCGCTAGCCGCCGCCGCCGCCCAACAGCCCTGCGCCGTTCAGCGCCGCCCAAGCCTCGCCCGCTCGCCACCTGGCCCTTGGAGCAGTGCGAGCTCATCCGCAAGCGTGTCTGCTAGCCCTCGTCGCCGCCACGTCGCCCTAGCTACAGAACGTCGGTTCGCCGGAGAGCTTATCCACGGCCACTGCGGAACCGCCTTGCCACGCTATAAAAGGGAAGCCCCGAGCGTCTCCAAGCCCTCAGGTAGCCTCATGCCGTCTCAATAGCGCCCCCATCGTCACCAATTGGAAGGGAGCAGGTCTTCTTCAACCTCTCCGGTCAGTTCGGCCACCGCCGCCTCCCGGCTCCATTCGGCGCAACCAGAGCTTCCCCCTCTCCGTTCTCTTCACCAGGAACCATCTCATCCTCCCGTGAACTCGTTCCCCTGCTTGATTTTGATCGGGAGCCATCGCCACCACAAACTCACTTTGTCACCGAAGCTTCCCTTCGCCGCGGAGCTCGCCGCTGGCGATTTACTCCTTCCCCAGCAACCCCTCGACCACCGGGAGAAACGCCCCAGCCGTGCGGATCCATCCCCACCCTCGGGGGCCCGCGAGGAACAGCCAAACGCCGGCGACGATCGTCGGAGCCCCGCTCCGCTCGGGCAGAGGAGGGAGACGACGCACGGCGACTGGTCAAACCTGACCAGTGGGCCCCTGGACCCACTGTCAGCGACCCCGCGCCGTCCACACTGGAGTAAGTGGAGGCGTCATACCCGTAATACGTCTTCTCTGCGCGAAAGCGTAATCTCTTCAAAACGTTTTCTTTTCTGTTTTAATTTAAAAACAGATATTCACCAGAACTTTGACTAGCTATAACTTTTTAAATATAAGTCCAAATGAGTTGATTCTTTTTCCTACCTTCTTCAAATTTGATCTAGTTTATTTTAAGATATATTTAAAAAAAATTCAAACAACTTTTTGGTTCTGTTTTTGAAATATGTGTTAATTCAAATATATTTTCAAATAGGATTTTGGGGAAAGAGAAGAAAACTTTCAAAAGTTTGGAGAGCACCCTGCCTTTCCACACATTGAAGGCAAGCATTCTGAACCCCGGCATAATAATTTTTGGAGTAATCATTGATGCATTTATAACACCACCGCATTTCGAAGGACTTGTTATTTCATGTGATATGATCATATGCATGGGTGCATGTTATTGATTTCCATGCTGTTGGAAATGAACACACTTGTGATGATAATCATCCTCATGTGCCTTGCATGCATACCGGTAGGAACCGGGAAAACCTCTGCCTTGGGTAGGCATGAGTTTGTCGCCGGTCACCATCGGGACGGTTATGTCCGGTATGGCATGGTAAGATATAATGAGTGTTGATTGTATTGGTTGAAATATATTCGTTATACTAATCATGCGGGGAATACTTAAACCTCCTGAGTCGACCGTAGATCGAGTCTTATTCCAGTAACCCCCATACTTGTTTCGTACTACCACTCGTCTCTACAGCAAGTAGAGTACGGTTCAGTAAGTTGTCAACCTCTTTCTAGCACACACCGTACAGAGAGGCCATGGTGGAAGATACTGGTTGTAACTGGTAGGCAGGCCACCTGGTCCGGGAGCATGGGTGTTTCCGGTTGGGACCGAGAGGGGAGGCCACCCCTTAGAGCGCGCGATATAAATTTGATCCCATGCTACGCGAGGTTGTAGCCTCCCCACTTAGAGTTTGCTTAACAGGTGTCGTGGGTGATTCCAGACACGTGTGTGATAAGCTGGTGTGTGCAAGTTAGGTGTGTTTTCAACAAAAATACCGTAGATGGAATTAGTCCCGATGGACTAAAGAAATCCGTTACTCGTGGGTAAAGAGTACACCCTCTGCAGAGAATAAACCTATTCGAATAGCCGTGTCCATGGTTAAGGATTACAGTCTGGGATGGGTCAAGTATCGGTCTTAGTGTCGGTCTTCAGAGGTGAAACTATTAATCCAGAAATGGAATTACTACTTGTGACTGGTGATAACTATGATTATTATTATTTGACTAACCCATGATATTATTGTTATTATCGTGTATCTCCGGGATGGTTCTACCTCCGGGATATTCACTTTGATTGTTTCTTTTAAAGCCCTTTATGTGGTGTCGCTCAGACGCCCGACTGCGGCTTTTCTTTTTAAGCCCTTTATGTGGTGTCGCTCAGACGCCCGACTGTGGCATTTCTTTTTAAGCCCTTTATGTGGTGTCGCTAAGACGCCCGACTGTGGCATTGCTGGTTATTCGTTTTTCATAAATTTTAATACTAGTATGTTATTGCAATTTTATAAATAACCGCAGGCACGCATCAGAAATTTATTTACTATTTTCGACTGACGTCATGAGCATAAAATGTTTTCAGCACATCATTGTTATATTATACCTGTGTTCATAATGTTTGCGAGTACATTCAAAGTACTCACTGGCTTGTCCCTGGCTATTGTCTTGGCCAGATTTTCCTACACGGAGAGGAGCGACGCGATGCCAGCTCCGGAACCCACGCAATGGAGATAGCAGCCTCGCGAAGATAGGAATTTAACTTGGTCAGCTGTTCCCGTGGGAAATGGAGTCCCATAGACACAGATGTTTCACAACCCGCTTCCGCCATCAATCACTAGAAACCATTGGTTGTACCCACAGGCCAGAATGGTCTTGTACTACATATTCTGTTCTTTTTTGCTTGGAATTTCTGTATCAAGTTGGAGCCTCATCAGCTAACAGTAATCCTGGGGCTGATGAGAATGACAGTCTTTTCTGGAAATTTATTACCCAGAAAACCGGTCGTGACAGACTTGGTATCAGAGCCAGGCTGACCATTGGCTAATCCTATCCTAGCCAGGTCAATAAACATAGGCAAACCAACCCACTAGACCATAGCCAAACACCAGCCAAGCTTCTCGTGCAAGATAGCCACACAGTGACCCAACACCTTTTGGCAGTCGGTGCCCAACCTATCAACCTAACCTGTCACTCATGTGCTAGTGACCGGCCCCTAAATAGTCCTTTCTCGCAAGCGTTCGAAGGAAGACACCGTCCCTTTTTTCTTATAAAAAGGGGCACGCTAGCCTCAACCCAGCACAGCACAGCCGCTACCCCCAAACCGAGCCACAATGCCTGAACCTATAGTGCACAACGAAACCACCGCAACCAACCTTGGAGGTTTTGTGACCATCCTCGCAAACCTCACCCGTCGTGCCTACGCGTTAGAGGAGCCACCAGAATATGTTGTGTATCAAGGACCCATGAGCGGTGAAGACCGCCAATTCTGGGCCACTGTGCACATTTACGGTAGGGGTCTAGCACCCGAGCGCCCCTACCGGTTCACCGGAAGAACAACTTCCTTTGAGCCACAAGCCATCCAGCTAGCCGCTCGAGAGGCTATAGTTCATCTCAGGCACTTGTCGCCCAGAGTTAACTGTCGCTCGTTCCACTACTACCCCAGACGAGAAGGGTATGGTAGACCACCCCAAGTCGCCAATGGAGACCACGAGACGGACCCCGCATTGTTGCACCTAGTGCGCTATGTAAGTGCACTAGAGGCACTGTTCGACCAGATCACCATTGATCTAATAGCAGCTTGTGGAGAGCTGGTTCGTCGAGCCCCGGCGAGAGAAGAAAACGAGCCCAACACCAACAACCCGGTCGTGCTGTTTGGACAACCAATCGAGACCCCGAGATCTGCCCCAGCCATCGGCCAAGGTGCTGCGATAACCCCAGAAGTGCTTCGTAGCATATTGGGAGCACACTCCAACGGGGTTGTGGCCAACAATCCCCGCAATGGTCATTCTCACTACCCCGACCCTGCAGTTCCTCCGCCATCTCCGACTAATCCCGGCAGAGAGACACGTGGAGAAGCCTCGACATCCGCCAGGCACGCCCGTTTAGACATAAACGAGGTAGACTGAGCTGTATGAGTAGTACCAAGTTTCAATGTATCCTCGCTTTGTAATCATGCGACCGCATATATTAACGCAGCCTGTCTTTGTGCCTCTGTTTTAATAATAGCCTTGCATGTTTGGTCAGCGCATAGCTGCATATTCTTCCGGGCACAACTACCAAAACCAGCCCGACAACAACCACAGTAACACATCTCTTTATGAGATATGTGTATCTCTGACACTGACCTGACCTTTGGAGCCAAGCGGGCAAATTTATTACTTTTCACCACGGTAAAACGATCCGGCTCCATTGCTATATAAAGGCCACCTTGTGACCTTACCCAGCAACCCTCACTTTGCGCACAACACTCACCCTTCTTCCTGTCATGCCGAACCCCAGCATTCATCTGAGAACCCCAGATGCAACCCCAGGTAGCTTTGTCAAATTATTGTGGGATTTTACCCGCAGTACCATGGGTTCTACCCAGGCACCCCAGTACGAGCTGTTCAAATCAAGGATCACCCCATCCACCTCGGAATATTGGGCAGCAGTACACATTCCTCCTGTAGACCCCAACCAAGATCCAATAGAAGTTTCCTTCGTGGGGAAATCTATGCCAACCCCACACTTGGCCATAAAAGCTGCTGCGAAAGAAGCGATTGCTCGTCTTCGATCCGCAGTACCCTATGCCCGCGAACGAGGATATTATTACTTTCCAAGTCGTGCAGCACCCGGAGAAATAACGTCTTTTCCCGGTGGGCGGATTGAGAGAGACCCAGTTCTGGCCAACCTTATCCAGTACATCATTGCTCAAGAGCATTTAAACCAGCGAGTGATGGATTATCTCCAGAGCCTCGCAGATTTAAATCCTCAGATTGCCATCGGCAAACCACTGAGACCCGACCCAGAGAGACGCATACATCGACTGGTCAATCCACTTCCTCCAATAGAAGAGGAGTGCATTCCTTTACCAGAGACATTTTATCAGGACCCCGTCCGGTTACCATTTTCATTTTAGACGTCACTATTGTATTTGTTCCTTGCAGCATTTATTTATGTCTGTGACTTATGCGTGATACCCTGAGTTTGTACACAAGTCAATTATTTGGCTTCTGCTCATGTGTGTAGTTTTGTTGTGGTTTACGCTCCTTTAAAGTAACTGTTTTCCCCTCGCGAAACCCTGGAGTGAGATTTTCTTTTCCCTGAGTTGCTACATCTACACTTTCTCACGACGTGGATTATTTAATTTCACTCAGCACCACGAGCAGACTCACAACCATAATCATACGGACACATACACTGTTTGCAAAACTTTGCAACAGTGTTACATCCAGCTAATCACCCCTAACAACAGTTAGCACCCGGCATACTTCATCTACTCCTCATGATCACCACCACCGCGGAGAGCCAACACCCGAGCCGCAGCATCGCGATACTCGTCGAAGATCATCGCGCACAGGAGCACAGAGAGCCCCAGCAGTGTCGCCAGCCCTCCGCATATCAGGATCACAAACCAGTCCGGCATTGCCTCCGCCATTAGAGCCTCGACCGAGCTTCTGTAAGCAGTAACGGAGAAATAAGGAGGAGGAGAAGTGAGGCCAGGTGTAAGGAGGAAGAGAGAGGCACCCCGGCCGTTTTTATAGCTCGAGCTCGGTGTACGGTGGGCGAAGTCCACCAACGCCGCTCGTCGCCGATCGCCGGTGTTCGGAGTCGAATCCACGAGCAGTGCCGATAGCGTACTGGCCCGCGAGGTGAGTGCATGCTGCACCAGCAACTAGCACGCCGCGCACTACCACGGTACGGCCTAGATGACCTACACACTAGGCATCGCCGGTGGAGAAAGCGCGCGGGAGAGAGGAGGAAGAAAGGTCCAGAGGGAGAAGAAGAGGAGACTGACAGTGGACCCCGGGTCCACCTGTCAGCCAGAGAGAGCACTATGCTCTCGGGTGCGATCAGCGTATATCTAAATTTAGGAGTTATCCTAAATTTATATCCAGCGTAGAAATCGCCCGTTTTTGTCTCGGACCGTAGACTTTTCCGCACAGCACCAGTTTTCACACGGTGATTTTTCACCACTTATTGCCCTCTCACTGTAGCTACATCTTTATTGCGTAAATATTCTCTTAACACCGCTTTCAGCAAATCTCGAGGACGCGATTTTCTTAAGGGGGATAGTATTGTGACACCCCAAAATTTTGGCCTTGTTTTATTAAATTAATTTTTTTTACAGGAATTAAAACTTTGGATTTCTGAGCTCCATTTTGATTTTTTTTTAATCATTTCCTTCCCTGTTATGATGAGTTTTTCCCAAAGAGAAAACTTTTCAAATATGTTATTGGACTTGTTTAACCTCTCAAGAAAAACTTTCCTTTTATCAGTATAACTAATTAACTAACTTAATTGCTTGATCTTTACTTTCTTGAAAATAGTTTTTTCAAGGTTAAATGGCCATATTTGAACTACAACCATTTGATAGATTCACTTAACATTTCCACAAAAATTTGGAGATGTCATGTGATGTTTTTAAATCACTTTTATGCAAAAATATATTTCATTCACTAAATATTTTGAGCCCTACTCTCAATTTTTCTTCTCTGGTCCAGAGTGCATTTTGCCCTACAACCTATTTGAGTATTCATTTAAAACTTCTACCAAAATTAAGGGAGGTCAGTAGGAGCCTGTTATCCCTCTTTGTGCAAAAAACTAATTTTGTTCTTTGAAAAATTTGAGTGAATCAACCTCATTTCCATTCTGGACCAACTTGAGGATTTGTACAGCAACCACCATTTTAGTTGCTCCTATACCCTTAACTATTTCTCCTACTTGTAGTCCCCCATGTTAAACCCTTAAGTCCAGGAGCATGCACCATTTAGATCATTTTTGGTTCATGGAATAATGTCATTTATTTCCTGTCCAGAATTGAAGTTTTGTAAAACTTGCACTAACAAGTTTCTTCTTTTGTCCAACTAACATCACCACTCTCTCTTTCATCCACAGAGACACTGATCTGGAGATTTTAGCCACTCCAAGAAATGCCTAAGTGCCCTTGGCATATTGTCAAACACCTGGTATGCATGGCCAGTTTTGACATGTTTTTGTCTTTGCATAGTGACCTTGCACCTCTGATCAAACCAGCATGTCCACTAGACTCCCCGTTCCTCCTAACCTAGGTCTGTTAATTGCCAGTCTCAACCAAGCTCTGTAGCATGCTCTGGCATTTTGTCGAGCACACCCAGTGCGTGCACTGGACGCGCCCAGAGCGCGCGTATTGCAGCCGCGCGCCCGAGCCAACACGCTGGCCCCCACGGCTTTGGCCCGCTCTGCAGAACCTTGCCGCGCACTCCCTTTCTCTCCGCTACACGCCAAGCAGCCCCCGCCGCGCCCGGCAGGCCAAGCGCTAGCCGCCGCCGCCGCCCAACAGCCCTGCGCCGTTCAGCACCGCCCAAGCCTCGCCCGCTCGCCACCTGGCCCTTGGAGTAGTGCGAGCTCATCCGCAAGCGTGTCTGCTAGCCCTCGTCGCCGCCACGTCGCCCTAGCTACAGAACATCGGTTCGCCGGAGAGCTTATCCACGGCCGCCGCGGAACCGCCTTGCCACGCTATAAAAGGGAAGCCCCGAGCGTCTCCAAGCCCTCAGGTAGCCTCATGCCGTCTCACTAGCGCCCCCATCATCACCAATTGGAAGGGAGCAGGTCTTCTTCAACCTCTCCGGTCAGTTCAGCCACCGCCGCCTCCCGGCTCCATTCGGCGCAACCAGAGCTTCCCCCTCTCCGTTCTCTTCACCAGGAACCATCTCATCCTCCCGTGAACTCGTTCCCCTGCTTGATTTTGATCGGGAGCCATCGCCACCACAAACTCACTTTGTCACCGAAGCTTCCCTTCGCCGCGGAGCTCGCCGCCGGCGATTTACTCCTTCCCCAGCAACCCCTCGACCACCGGGAGAAACGCCCCAGCCGTGCGGATCCATCCCCACCCTCGGGGGCCCGCGAGGAACAGCCAAACGCCGGCGACGATCGCCGGAGCCCCGCTCCGCTCGGGCAGAGGAGGGAGACGACGCACGGCGACTGGTCAAACCTGACCAGTGGGCCCCTGGACCCACTGTCAGCGACCCCGCGCCGTCCACGCTGGAGTAAGTGGAGGCGTCATACCCGTAATACGTCTTCTCTGCGCGAAAGCGTAATCTCTTCAAAACGTTTTCTTTTCTGTTTTAATTTAAAAACAGATATTGACCAGAACTTTGACTAGCTATAACTTTTTAAATATAAGTCCAAATGAGTTGATTCTTTTTCCTACCTTCTTCAAATTTGATCTAGTTTATTTTAAGATTTATTTAAAAAAATTTCAAACAACTTTTTGGTTCTGTTTTTGAAATATGTGTTAATTCAAATATATTTTCAAATAGGATTTTGGGGAAAGACAAGAAAACTTTCAAAAGTTTGGAGAGCACCCTGCCTTTCCACACATTGAAGGCAAGCATTCTGAACCCCGGCATAATAATTTTTGGAGTAATCATTGATGCATTTATAACACCACCGCATTTCGAAGGACTTGTTATTTCATGTGATATGATCATATGCATGGGTGCATGTTATTGATTTCCATGCTGTTGGAAATGAACACACTTGTGATGGTAATCATCCTCATGTGCCTTGCATGCATACCGGTAGGAACCGGGAAAACCTCTGCCTTGGGTAGGCATGAGTTTGTCGCCGGTCACCATCGGGACGGTTATGTCCGGTATGGCATGGTAAGATATAATGAGTGTTGATTGTATTGGTTGAAATATATTCGTTATACTAATCATGCGGGGAATACTTAAACCTCCTGAGTCGACCGTAGATCGAGTCTTATTCCAGTAACCCCCATACTTGTTTCGTACTACCACTCGTCTCTACAGCAAGTAGAGTACGGTTCAGTAAGTTGTCAACCTCTTTCTAGCACACACCGTACAGAGAGGCCATGGTGGAAGATACTGGTTGTAACTGGTAGGCAGGCCACCTGGTCCGGGAGCATGGGTGTTTCCGGTTGGGACCGAGAGGGGAGGCCACCCCTTAGAGCGCGCGATATAAATTTGATCCCATGCTACGCGAGGTTGTAGCCTCCCCACTTAGAGTTTGCTTAACAGGTGTCGTGGGTGATTCCAGACACGTGTGTGATAAGCTGGTGTGTGCAAGTTAGGTGTGTTTTCAACAAAAAGACCGTAGATGGAATTAGTCCCGATGGACTAAAGAAATCCGTTACTCGTGGGTAAAGAGTACACCCTCTGCAGAGAATAAACCTATTCGAATAGCCGTGTCCATGGTTAAGGATTACAGTCTGGGATGGGTCAAGTATCGGTCTTAGTGTCGGTCTTCGGAGGTGAAACTATTAATCCAGAAATGGAATTACTACTTGTGACTGGTGATAACTATGATTATTATTATTTGACTAACCCATGATATAATTGTTATTATCGTGTATCTCCGGGATGGTTCTACCTCCGGGATATTCACTTTGATTGTTTCTTTTAAAGCCCTTTATGTGGTGTCGCTCAGACGCCCGACTGCGGCTTTTCTTTTTAAGCCCTTTATGTGGTGTCGCTCAGACGCCCGACTGTGGCATTTCTTTTTAAGCCCTTTATGTGGTGTCGCTAAGACGCCCGACTGTGGCATTGCTGGTTATTCGTTTTTCATAAATTTTAATACTACTATGTTATTGCAATTTTATAAATAACCGCAGGCACGCATCAGAAATTTATTTACTATTTTCGACTGACGTCATGAGCATAAAATGTTTTCAGCACATCATTGTTATATTATACCTGTGTTCATAATGTTTGCGAGTACATTCAAAGTACTCACTGGCTTGTCCCTGGCTATTGTCTTGGCCAGATTTTCCTGCACGGAGAGGAGCGAGGCGATGCCAGCTCCGGAACCCACGCAATGGAGATAGCAGCCTCGCGAAGATAGGAATTTAACCTGGTCAGCTGTTCCCGTGGGAAATGGAGTCCCATAGACACAGATGTTTCACAACCCGCTTCCGCCATCAATCACTAGAAACCATTGGTTGTACCCACAGGCCAGAATGGTCTTGTACTACATATTCTGTTCTTTTTTGCTTGGAATTTCTGTATCAAGTCGGAGCCTCATCAGCTAACAGTAATCCTGGGGCTGATGAGAACGACAGTCTTTTCTGGAAATTTATTACCCAGAAAACCGGTCGTGACACATGCGTAGTAGTACTTTTCTTCAAGGGCTAATAAACTTTTGCAATAAGTATATGAGTTCTTTATGACTAATGTGAGTCCATGGATTATACACACTTTTACCCTTCCATCATTGCTAGCCTCTTCGGTACCGTGCATTGCCCTTTATCACCTCGAGAGTTGGTGCAAACTTCGCCGGTGCATCCAAACCCCGTGATATGATATGCTCTATCACACGTAAGCCTCCTTATATCTTCCTCAAAACAACCACCATACCTACCTATTATGGCATTTCCATAGCCATTCCGAGATATATTGCCATGCAACTTTCATCATCATCATATTCATGACTTGAGCATTCATTATCATATTGCTTTGCATGATCGTAAGATAGCTGCATGATGTTTTCATGGCTTGTCCATTTTTTGATGTCATTGCTACGCTAGATCAATGCACATCCCGGTACACCACCGGAGGCATTCATATACAGACATATCTTTGTTCTAGTATCGAGTTGTAATATTGAGTTGTAAGTAAGTAAAGTGTGATGATCATCATTATAGAGCATTGCCCCATAAAAAAAGAGAGGCCAAAGAAGCCTAAATAAAAAAAGGGGGCCAAAGAAGCCTGCCCAAAAAAAATAAAAAGAAAAGGGGCAATGTTACTATCCTTTTACCACACTTGTGCTTCATAGTAGCACCATGTTCTTCATATAGAGAGTCTCCTATATTGTCACTTTCATGTACTAGTGGGAATTTTCATTATAGAACTTGGCTTGTATATTCCAACGATGGTCTTCCTCAAATGCCCTAGGTCTTCATGAGCAAGCAAGTTGGATGCACACCCACTTAGTTTCAGTTTGAGCTTTCATACACTTATAGCTCTTAGTGCATCCGTTGCATGGCAATCCCTACTGCTCGCATTGACATCAATTGATGGGCATCTCCATAACCCGTTGATTAGCCGCGTTGATGTGTTATTTTTCTCTTTTTTTTCCCTCTCCACATAAACCTCCACCATCATATTCTATTCCACCTATAGTGCTATATCCATGGCTTGCACTCATGTATTGCGTGAGGGTTGAAAAAGCTGAAGCGCGTTAAAAAGTATGAACCAATTGCTCGGCTTGTCATCGGGGTTGTGCATGATGGGAGCATTTTGTGTGACGAAAATGAAGCATGGCCAAACTATATGATTTTGTACGGATAAACTTGCTTTGGCCACGTTGTTTTGAAAAGACATGATTGCTTTATTAGTACGCTCGAAGTATTATTGTTTTTATGTCAAATGATAGACTATTGCTTTGAATCACTCATGTCTTAATATTCATGCCATGATTAGACATATGATCAAGATTATTCTAGGTAGCATTCCACATCAAAAATTATCTTTTTTATCATTTACCTACTCGAGGACGAGCAGGAATTAAGCTTGGGGATGCTGATACGTCTCCGTCGTATCTATAATTTTTGATTGTTCCATGCCAATATTATTCAACTTTCATATACTTTTGGCAACTTTTTATACTATTTTTGGGACTAACATGTTGATCTAGTGCCCAGTGCCAGTTCCTGTTTGTTGCATGTTTTATGTTTCGCGGAAACCCAATATCAAACGGAGTCCAAACGGGATAAAAACGGACGGAGAATTACTTCGGAATATTTGTGATTTTTGGGAAGTAAAATCAACGCGAGACGGTGCCCGAGGGGGCCACGAGACAGGGGGGTGCGCCCTAGGGAGGCAGGCACGCGCTAGACTCTCGTGGGCACCCCGTAAGGCAGTTGACGCTCTTCTTTTTCCGCAAGAAAGCTAATTTTATGAGAAAGATCTGGGTGAAAGATTCACCCCAATCGGAGTTACGGATCTCCGGATATAAAAGAAACGGTGGAAGGGTAGAATCTGGGAACGTAGAAGCAGAGAGAGACAGAGAGATAGATCCAATCTTGGAGGGGCTCTCGCCCCTCCCACGCCATGGGAGCCAAGGACCAGAGGGGAAACCCTTCTCCCATCTAGGGAGGAGGTCAAGGAAGAAGAAGAATAAGAAGAAGGGGACCTCTCTCCCCCTTGCTTCCAGTGGCACCGGAGCGCTGCCGGGGGCCATCATCATCACCGTGATCTTCACCAACACCTCCATCATATTCACCAACATCTCCATCACCTTTCCCCTTCTATCTACAGCGGCCCACTCCCCCGCAACCCTCTGTACCCTCTACTTGAACATGGTGCTTTATGCTTCATATTATTATCCAATGATGTGTTGCCATCCTATGATGTCTGAGTAGATTTTCGTTGTCCTATCGGTGATTGATGAATTGCTATGATTGGTTTGAATTGCATGTTTTATTGTTGGTGCTGTCCTATTGTGCCCTCTGTGTCGCGCAAGCGCGAGGGATTCCTGCTGTAGGGTTTGCAATATGTTCATTATTTGCTTATGGTGGGTGGCGTGAGTGACAGAAGCACAGACCCGAGTAAGTAGGTTGTTTGCGTATGGGATAAAGGGGACTTGATACTTTAATGCTATGGTTGGGTTTTATCTTAATGATCTTTAGTAGTTGCGGATGCTTGCTAGAGTTCCAATCATAAGTGCATATGATCCAAGAAGAGAAAGTATGTTAGCTTATGCCTCTCCCTCAAATAAAATTACAATAGTGATTATCGGTCTAGTAACGTAGTCAATTGCTTAGGGACAATTTCACAACTCCTACCACCACTTTTCCACACTCGCTATATTTACTTTTTTGCTTCTTTATCTAAACAGCCCCTAGCTTTTATTTACATGCTCTTTATTATCTTCCAAGCCTGTCCAACAACACCTACAAAGTACTTCTAGTTTCATACTTGTTCTAGGTAAAGCGAACACTAAGTGTGCGTAGAGTCGTATCAGTGGCAGATATGACTTGAGAGAATATTTGTTCTACCTTTAGCTCCTCGTTGGGTTCGACACTGTTACTTATCGAAAGAGGCTACAATTATCCCCTACACTTGTGGGTTATCAGTGCTTTGCACATTGGTGGCTGGTGGGTGTCAGTTTCTCCAACTTTAGTTGAACCGAGTGTGGCTACTCCCGGTCCTTGAGAAGGTTAAAACAACACTAACTTGACAAAATATCATTATGGTTTTGATGTGTAGGTAAGAACGGTTCTTGCTCAGCCCGTAGCAGCCATGTAAAACTTGCAACAACAAAGTAGAGGATGTCTAACTTGTTTTTGCAGGGCATGTTGTGATGTGATATGGTCAAGACATGATGCTAAATTTTATTGTATGAGATGATCATGTTTTGTAACAGAGTTATCGGCAACTGGTAGGAGCCATATGGTTGTTGCTTTATTGTATGCAATGCAATCGCCCTGTAATTGCTTTAATTTATCACTAGCGATAGTCGTAGAAGCGATAGTTGGCGAGACAACAAAGATGTTACGATGAAGATCAAGGTGTCGCACCGGTGACGATGGTGATCATGACGGTGCTTTGAAGAGGGATATCGAAGGCACAAGATGATGATGGCCATATCATATCACTTATATTGATTGCATGTGATGTTTATCTTTTATGCATCTTATTTTGCTTTGATTGATGATAGAATTATAAGATGATCTCTCACTATATTTCAAGGTATAAGTGTTCTCCCTGAGTATGCACCGTTGCCAAAGTTCGTCGTGCCGAGACACCACGTGATGATCGGGTGTGATAAGCTCAATGTTCACATACAACGGATGTAAGCTAGTTTTGCACATGCAGAATACTCGGGTTAAACTTGATGAGCCTAGCATATGCAGATATGGTCTCGGAACACTAGAGACCGAAAGGTCGAGCGTGAATCATATAGTAGATATGATCAACATAGTGATGTTCACCATTGAAAACTACTCCATCTCATGTGATGATCGGACATGGTTTAGTTGATTTGGATCACGTGATCACTTAGATGATTAGAGGGATGTCTATCTAAGTGGGATTTCTTAAGTAATATGATTAATTGAACTTTATTTATCATGAATTTAGTGCTGATAGTATTTTGCAAATAATGTTGTAGATCAATAGCTCGCGTTGTTGCTTCCCTATGTTTTATATGTGTTCCTAGAGAAAACTAAGTTGAAAGATGATAGTAGCAATGATGCGGACTGGGTCCATGATCTGAGGTTTATCCTCATTGCTGCACAGAAGAATTATGTCCTTGATGCACTGCTAGGTGACAAACCTATTGCAGGAGGAGATGCAGACGTTATGAATGTTTGGCTAGCTCAATATGATGACTATTTGATAGTTTAGTGCACCATGCTTAATGGCTTAGAATCGGGACTTCAAAGACGTTTTGAATGCCATGGAACATATGAGATGTTCCAGGAGTTGAAGTTAATATTTCAAGCAAATACCCGAGTTGAGAGATATGAAGTCTCCAACAAGTTCCATAGCTAAAGATGGAGGAGAATAGCTCAAGTAGTGAGCATGTGCTCTGATTGTCTGGGTACTACAATCGCTTGAATAAAGTGGGAGTCTTCCAGATAAGATAATGATTGACAGAGTTCTCTAGTCACCATAACCAAGTTAGTAGAACTTCGTGATGAACTATAATATGCAAGAGATGACGAAAACGATTCCCGAGCTTTTCATGATGATGAAATCAACGAAGGTAGAAATCAAGAAAGAGCGTCAAGTGTTGATGATTAACAAGACCACTAGTTTCAAGAAAAGGGCAAAGGGATAGAAAGGGAACTTCATGTAGAATGGCAAGCAAGCTGTCACTTCCGTGAAGAAGCCCAAAGCTAGACTAAAGCCTGAAACTGAGTGTTTCTACTTCAAAGGAAATGGTCACTGGAAGCGGAAATTCCCTGAATATTTGGTGGATAAGAAGGATGGTGTCGGATTTCGGGTTCCGGCAGACCCTTGAGGTTCAAACACTGGGGTGCGCACGAAGATTTCTCCCCTACCAGCTCACGTCTCAAAGTCTCGCAAAGATCTAGGCAAGAAAGATGAACACACAGAGGACACGCGATTTATACTGGTTCAAGCCACCATTGTGGTGTAACACCCTACTCCAGTGTGTGGTGTGGTGGATTGCCTCAGGGGCTGATGATGAACAGTACAAAGGGAGGACAACCTCGTGAGGGGTTGTTCTTGAGCTGGTGCGATGAACTGCTTGGGTGACTTTAGTCGCTTCTCTCTCTCTCTCTGGTCGATCTCCAGATACCTCTGGTCGATCTCCAGATCTTTCTACCTTGTGGTGGCTAGTCCTATTTATAGAGCGAGGCCCTGGGCCTCTCCCCAAATAATGAGCGGGAAGGGCGCCAACAATTGGCCATTTTGAAGGGGAACATCTGGTACACTTATCGTGACTAAAGTTGGTCTTCGGCTGCCAAAGGCATTGACGGTGACGCCGCCCTGGGCTCCACGATGACCTCCATCCTGCCGTTCTGCTGGTCTTGGTCTTGTTGCACCAAAACGGTAACCTTTGCCTGATGCCTTGGCTTGTGCTTGCCCCCTTAGCACCGAAAGGGAAACAAGGACACTGCGCAGGCCGGCGCCTGCCTGGCACCCGCCTGGCCTCCGATCGTCATGGCTTGCGTCACGGGCCCCTCGGGAGGTGCCCCACCTTGTTCTCTCCGCCTCCTCGCGAGCCCGCCTGAGGAGGCTGCTCCTGAGGAAGCTCCCCGTCATCCACCCCGCGAGGCTTGGCCCCTCGCGAGGGTCTTGAGCTTGAGCTGATGAAGCTGGGTTGCATTGGTGTCGGGGGCTGGGTGCGACATATGCCAAAGTATGGCTTATCATGGTGGAAGCGAGTAGAACGTCGCCGGTGCCTGGAAGCGGGATAAGGCGTAGACACGAATGCCGGCATACTTTACCGATGTTCGGGGCTCTCCTAGGAGATAACACCCCTAGTCCTGCTCTGCGGGGTCTCCACATGATCACTAAGGCACAAGTGATACAATGGTGCTCCTTGAGCTGTGTGCTAGAGGCAGAAGGAGGGAAGGCTAGCTCTCTTCCTGCTCTAGGGGAGTGGCTAGTTCTAATGGAGTGGGAACCGTTTGCATGGGTGGCCTGGGGGGTTTATATAGGCCTACCCCCAGGGGTACAATGGTAATTCGTCCGGGGTTGGGCCCGACTGTCAGTGTCTCCAGCCTTCGGCTTCTGCGCCGACCATTAGGGCCCGCCGCCTGGTGGGCCCAGCCGACTGGTTGGTGGCTACTTACTATAGCCGTGTCATTGGTGACAGGGGCTTGGTCATCTTAGTGTGGCTACAGTCCTGTCGCCTGGTGGGAGGACACTGTAGCCATACCTGGTCTTATCAGCTTAATGGCATGCTTGCCTCGGGGCAAGGGTCGGCCGCCTGCTAGAGGCCAGCCCCTCTCGAATCTGTCTGGTTGAGCTTCCTCCGTCTTCCTTGGGGTCACTGGCCGATAGGGCCCGCCTCTGGTGGGCCATACCGGCAAGCCATCGTGGGGAACAGGGCTGCGCCTGCCCGGAGCAACGTCAGGGGAGATATGGCACAGTGCCCCATCGTGCGGAGATCTCCGTCTGTACGGAGCACTGTAGCCATTCCCGTCCTGAGCGTTGGAGGCGACGCGCCTCACTGTAGCCATGCTCTGACTTGTACTCTCGATGGGGGCTTGGCGCACCGTAGTCGTGAGGTGGCCGCCTGCCCGTTGCCGCCCTCTCTGGAGGGCGGCCGCCAGGAGCCGGTCACTCGGAGCGCCGTAGACTTGGGTCAGCCGCCCTCTGGCAGCCGGCCGCTGAGCCAGCCGGCCCCAGAGGGTGGAGCTTCAGCTTGGGGTCCAGCTAGGCGGAGCTGGCCCAAAGTCTTGATAAATCCAAGGACTCAGGTGAGCCTACCGGTGCCCCATTACTCCGATAGTACTCTCCGAAGCCGGTGAGGCACCGCGGTCGAGGGGCTGCGAAGCCTCAGCGGCTTCCTCCCTCACCGGGTTCCGGGAAGGTGCCGGTCCGCCGTGCGGCCAACCGACTGCTGAGGCCGACTTCTTCCAGGTGGAGCTTGTATGATTGGCTCTTGAACTTCATGGAGGGAAGTAGGTGGCGTGCCTGCTAAGCTTCCCAGTCCGCCGCCTGCCACGGACGCGCCATGCGATGCACGTTAGCCTGGTCAGCCTGCCACCCAACATTTTAGACGGGACGTGACACTGGGCCGGGCCCGCCACTACCGTGCCTCGGCAACCGGGCGGATCCACTGCGCCGAAGGAGACGATTGCCATTCCCCACGATCATTTATGTCATGGTGAATGCGTGCGAGAAACGGGGGCCGTGGGGACGTGGGCGTAGTTAATCCCACGACCCACGTCCCACCCCCTCGGCTTCGTAGCCTGGGTGCTATAAGTAGGGAGGGGGGAGAGGTGCGGCAAAGCTCTCGCACCCATTCCCACTCTTCTTCTTCTTCTTGCTCATCCTCCGCTGCTGCTGCTGCCGTAGCGCCGCCGCCGTCGCCCACCGCCGATGCATTTCTCCTCTCCACGCCGCCAGCCGGAAGCCATGGCGCGCGAGAGGGGCGGCGACTGGGACGGGTCGACTGTGATCGAAGATCACATTTCCTTCCTCCGCGACACGCGCCGGATGCCCACCGCGGCCTTCGTCAAGGCGCGGGTGCCGCCGGAGACAGAGATCTCGCCGGCACCGCAGGAAGGCGAATGGGTCGTCTTCCGCTCGCACTTCCTCAACGGCTTCGGCCTTCCGGTGAGCGGCTTCTTCCGCTCCTTCCTCGACTTCTACCATCTTCAGGCTCACCACCTCACGCCCAACGCCATGACTCTCCTCTCCGCCTTTGTCACGGTGTGCGAGGGCTACCTCGGCATCCTCCCCACTATCGAGCTATGGGGAGCGTTCTTTTACGGGAAGCTCGGCACCTCTGCCAAGGATACGGCGGCCGAGTGTGGGGGTTTCGTTGCCCTGCGCCGACCGGCGAAGCGGAACGCCTTCCCTGTCATCAAGCTGGCGCAGTCGGTGAGGATGTGGAAGCAGTCCTACTTCTACATTGAGAACGTGGACCCGGCTGCCGACTTCCTCAACCTGCCAGCCTACGCGGCCGGCCTTCCCACCGGGGCTCGGCCCTCCTGGGGGTTCAAACCGAAACGGGTGTCGGCCGATGCGGCGGCCGCCATTGGCCGACTCTGGGTGCTCCAGGAGTCGGAGGGCCTCATGGCCTCCGACCTCCTCGTCGCCTTTGTCGAGCGCCGGGTCCTTCCGCTCTAGTGCCACCCTCATCCAATCTTCCGGATGGGCGGACACTGCGATCCGTGCCGGCTGTGCACGAAAGGGATGCCGCCCGCTGAAGTTGCGCGGATGGTAAACGAGATCTCCAACCTCAAAGTGTCGGAGAAGGAGTGGCGGTACGGGAAGCGGCCGTACTCTCGCCACAATCTGCCGCCTGCTGTAAGTTTCTTCATTTTGTCCTTTGAAATGTTTCCTTCAGCTTCGTTTCTCTTCATGATGCTACTCCTTCTTGGTTGCAGATTGACATGTCCGAGGCTACGGCCGCCCTCCTAGGGCCGGGTGATGGCCTCCAGCCGAACAGGGTGGAGAGCGACTTGGACGACCCCGACTTGGGGGCGGCCACCCTGGCCGAGGACGCGACAGGCGGCGGAGGCAGGGCGGACGGCGGTGGTGGAGCAAGCGGCTCCGAGGCAGGCGGCGGCGTGGGGGCCTGGCCTGACGACGACGAAGACGAAGACGAACCGCGTCCTGCCCGGAGCTCCGCCACCATCGGTGCCGGCCCCTCTTCTGGACCGCCCGCCCCTGGCGGCAAGCGCAAGCGGAAACAGGGTGCGACCCTGTTTGGCAGCGCTCCGAAAAAGCCCAAGAACCCGGCTGCGGCGACTAGGTGCCTGTTATGGTGTCGGCGTAAGTACCCTTCCCTCACTTATTGTCTTCTCGTTAATCTAGCGTGAGAGCCTTCCAACTTGTCTTCTCGTTTCAGGGCCCCGCTAACCCTCGAGAAGTCGAGCGCCGCCTCGGTCCTCAGGTCGGCAGCGACCTCCTCGACCAGTCGCCGGATCGACCCGGCCACTGACCTCTGGGAGGTGACAGAGCGGAATGCGCGGGAGGTGCGCGAGGAAGAGGCCGACCGCCTGGCCTGGGAGCAGGCGGCCTTGTCCGCCGCGTCTTCTGAGAGGGTGCTGGCGCAGGCGGAAGCCCAGGCCGCAGAGAAGGAGCGGCTCATGGAGGCCGTACGCCGCCAGGAGCCGCTACTCGTGGCACCCCTGAACACTGTGCCGCCTCCGCCTGAATTCGAGGCGACGGCCAGGGGAGCCGGCGGCGACTACTCGATCCGGGAACGGGAGGGCGGCGACGTAGCCATGCGCGACGTCTTTGTGCCGCCGCCCCCGCCGCCGCCGCCTCCGCCAGCCAGCGAGCCACGGGACGAGCAACCGGTTGCGCCACCGGTGCCGCCGGTCAAAAATACGGTGGTAACAGACCTGGTTCCTACAGTCCCCATCCCCATGCGCCACCGTCTGGAGAAGGCGGCCTCAGCACCGCGGCCGCAGGTGATCGGTGCCGCGAGCTCGTCGGCCCCCGATACTGAGGCGACCAGCGCCGCGCCCGTGGGTTGAATACACGGGGGCGGGACTGGCGCCCTGAACCATGCGTCTCTTGACGTCCAGGCCACGCTCCGGGCAGAGGCGGAGGCGCTCAAGCGCTGCAATGAGGCCTACTTGGAGTCGCGTACTGCCGTCCGCGTAAGTTGTCTTTGGGTTTCTTCTTCGGATGACCCTCTTGCTTCTCTCGTGGGGGAGCGCAAGCGCACCCACTGGGTCTAGTCCCCAAGTTTCTGGCTAGCTGCTGAGCAGGCGGGTCGGAACTTTATCTTGTGACTGTCGACTGCTGACTTCATCTGATGTCTCTTTTGCAGGACTATCACAATCTTCACGCGACCGCCTACAACTCCAAGGTTCGGGAGTTGGAGATGCAGACGGCCCATCTGGCCGAGAGCCGGCGTAAGTTTCTATCTTCTTTCTTCGCAGGGGCGCGCTGGCGCACCCACGGGCTGTAGTCCCCGAGGTTCGGGCCGACTGCTGAGCAGTCGGGCCGAATCTCCTCAGTTGTCTCTTTCCTTTGTCAACTACTTCTTTTCCGCGGGGGCGCGAAGGCGCGCCCGCGGGCTGTAGTCCCCGAGGTTTGGGCCGACTGCTGAGCAGTCGGGCCGAATCTCCTTGGTTGTTTCTTTCCTTTGTCTTGTCCGCTTGACTGATGCCTTTTTCTTCTCTTTCTTTCTTCAGAGGCCAATGCCGCCCTACAGCAGCAGCTGGGCGAATCCAACACCGCCCTGCGTGGCAAGGAGGCGGAGTGCATCAAGCTGGCGGAGGAGCGGGACCGCCTGGTCGCCCAACTTGCCGAGCAGGCGGAAGCCCTCAAGGCGGCCCAGCTGAAGGTGGAGACAACGGAGACCGGCCTCCTCGCCGAGTTTGAGATTGAGCGCTCCGCCTGGGCCGACAAGGAGGCCCAGATGACGGCCTGTTTCAGCAGCATCGAAGACTTGGTCGATGGTAAGCCTTATTCTCTTGGTTTCTTGTTTTGAGCTGTCAGCCCTTGCTTATAGCCTTGGCCTTTTTCTTCTTCTGCCCGGACAGACTTCTCCCCGGGCCATTCTATAGCCGCGATCCAAATAATCGAGGCCCAGCGCAAGGAGCGAAGGGCAGAGGGTCCGCAGATCGCAGCTGATGCTTCCCGGACTCTTGGCGAACAGGTCCTCAGCATTCAGGCCCGGCTTTGGCCTGCTCACCGCTTGCTACGCCGCCTCCAACGCATCGGAGCCCAGGCAGTCTCCGCCCTCTGGCCAGGCTTGCCGGCTCCGCGCACCCCAAGTCGGACTGCCGACTGGCTGGAGGTGGCGGCCGGGCGCCTGGAAGCCTGGAAAGGCTCAGCAGCCCGGGCAGGGGCGCGCCGGGCCTTGGAATTCGTTAAGGTGTGGTACCCTGGGCTAGATCTAGCCTAGTTGGCCACATTTCGGCTGGAGGCATAGGAGGAGCTGGCGGTGGTGGAGGATGAGCTCGTCAACAGGGCGGCGGCGATCGTCGACTTCACCGACACCAGGGAGGTGGTCGAGGAAGGCAGTGAAGCTCCGCAAGAGTGGCTCGGGTTAGACCCAGAGGACAACGAAGATTCAGCTGAAGTCATCAACTCCATCGATGAAGGGGAAGACAGGGAGGAGGAAGAGGAGGAGGAGGAGGAGGAAGACGAGGAGAGCGATGTCGACCTACCGGAGGTCGGGGCGGACGGTCAGCCCTAGCCTGACCGGGCCTCAAGCAACAAGCCACGCACTGAGGTGCCGCCCGCTACTGGAGGCATCCAAGTGGGGGCCGACCCGCCGCCCATTCCTCGGACGGATGCCATCGACTCTGTCCTCCAGCACTCCAACGCCCCGCCTGCTGCTGGTGATTCCTCCGTTCGGATGGAGCCGCCTGCCGCGCCAGGCGGTGCAGCTGACTCCAGCGTCTAGCCAGAGTCCTTGGCCACGCCATCCGGCACCGTCCAGCCGGATCCTTCTACTGCGCCAGCCGGCACCGCCCAGCCAGAGTCTTCAGTTGTGCCAACCGGCACCGCCCAGCCGGAGTCTTCTGCTGCTCCTTAGGGTTTTATCTGCTTTCTGCTTGCTGCTCTGAACATTTTGTTAAATTCGCGCAACTCCACCCGCGGGGTGTATATCAAAACTTCATTTGAATGCTGGCCAGAGGCCTTTATCCATGTAAATATTTATCATTGCTTATGCTTGCTATGCCGACCTCCAGCCTTTTTTCCCTTTTTTCTCCTTGGTTTTTTCCTTTGCCGTCAACTCTTGGCTATGCTCTTACCAGCCGGTCGGCCGCTCTGCGGACCGTGGCTGATTTGAGCACTCTAGCCGTTTGCGAGGGGGGCTAGGACTTTGCCATTCGGAGTTTTTGGTAGTAAAAGCGGAGGCCGGCCGTCTGGCTGCCAAGCAGCCAGAGGCAAGGTGCGATGCCGCCCTCTACAATATGCGTTTTCTTCCTTAGTCATTCTTTCGTGTGGGGCACTGCTTTGCAACCTTTGCCCGCCATACAGTCGCTCTGCAAGCTGTGGCTTCTGACAAAGGACGTTTTTGGTGCCGGCACACTACTTGTCCGGCTGTAGGAGGCGACATATTGTAGAAGGCGGCGAGGCTCCGGGCCGACTGGTCGAACCCGGTGCCATGCGGAAGAAAAAGACTATACATTCTCATAGGCATGGAACTTATCATATAGATAAAAGAGGGCAGTCCCCGAGCTCTTCTCGGGGGACCCGGAGTCTTTATACATAGTACAAAAGGTAGTGTGATACATACTGCTTTCAACTGTAAAACCTTCGGAGGAGGTTTGCGTTCCATGGCCTCTCCGTTTCTTTGCCTGAATCATCCCTCTTGTGTGCTCTGGGCTTCTGGGCATCGATAAGATAGTACACATCGTTACCCAACACCTTACTGATGATGAAAGGGCCTTCCCAATGTGCCGAGAGCTTGTGCTGTCCGGCTGTTCACTGGATCAGCCGAAGCACAAGGTCTCCCTCCAGGAAGGATCTTGGCTTCACCTTGCGGTTGTAGTATCGGCGTAGACTCTGCTAGTAGATAGCCGACCGGCTGAGTGCCAACAGCCGGCCTTCCTCCAGCAAGTCGACGCCGTCTTCTCGCGCCTCCTTGGCGTCTGCCTTGGTGTACATGGTGACTCTTCGGGAATCGAACTCAATATCTGTCGGGATAACGGCTTCGGCGCCGTAGACGAGGAAGAAGGGCGTGAAGCCCATTGACTTGTTCGGAGTTGTGTGTAGGCTCCAGAGGACGGCCGGCAGCTCGTCGAGCCAGCAGCCAGCCGAACGCTCCAGAGGCTCAACCAGTCAGGGCTTGAGGCCGGACAAAATGAGGCCGTTTGCACGCTCCGCTTGGCCATTTGACTGTGGGTGGGCAACGAGCGCTAAGTCCAGGTGGATGCCCTGTGTTGCACAGAAACGAGCCAAGGCTCCTTTGGCGAAGTTGGTGCCGTTGTCGGTGATGATGCTGTGTGGGATGCCGTATCGCGTGGTGATGTTGGCGATGAAGGTCACGGCAGTCGGCCCATTCAGCTTCTTGATTGGTTTTGCCTCTATCCACTTGGTGAACTTGTCCGCAGCAACAAGCAAGTGAGTCATGCCACCGCGGGCCGTCTTGAATGGTCCTACCATATCTAGACCCCAAACAGCAAAGGGCCAGGCTATGGGAATGGTCTTGAGTGCAGAAGCCGGCAGGTGTGGCTTGGAGCGGAACTTCTGACACCCTTGACACTTCTGAACTAGCTCTTTGGCCTCTTCCAAGGCAGTCGACCAGAAGAACCCATGGCGGAAAGCCTTGGCCACGAGTGACCTTGAAGCCGCATGGTGGCCACACTCGCCCTGGTGGATATCCCTGAGTATTGCTTGGGCTTGGTCCGACTCCACGCAACGCTGATAAACCCCTGTGATGCTTCGTCGCACCAGCTCTCTGTTGACTATGGTGTAAGCTGCAGCTCGCCTTTGAACTTGTCGGGCTGAGATTTCATCGGTTGGCAGCTCTTTATTCACCAGGAACTTGAGGATCGGCTGAGCCCATGAGGGCGCCGCAATTTCTTTGACTGCGACTACTGCAACTTGTATGAGGGCGGTTGACCCGTGAGGCGGCGGGTTGGCAGCTACATCCGCCTGCTGTGCTGAAGAAGTCCCCGGGGCGACTGCTGAAGTCCCCGGGCCGACTGCCAAAGTCCCCGGGGCGGCTTCTGAAGTCCCCAGGCCGGGCGCGGCTGTAGCAGTCCCGGGGCTGCCTGTCGAATTCCCCGCGCCGGCCTCTGGGATCGTCAAGTCGGATCCGACTACTTTGGGGGGGGGGGCACAAAGATGGAGTCTGAATCAGGAGACGGCTTGACAGACGGCTTCAGGAAGCAGCATAGGGCAACGTCGGCTGGTATTACTTGTCGGGTGGAGCCAATTCGTGCCAAGGCATCTGCTTGCTTATTGTCATTTCTTGGCACGTGAAGGAACTCGCACCCGTCGAAGTATCCGCTGAGTTGCTGTACGAGGAAGCGGTAGCTTGCCATGTTTGCATCCTTGGCGTCCCAGTCGCCTGACGACTGCTGGACCACCAAGTCGGAGTCACCATAACACAGGATCCGGCGAATGCCGAGTTCCTTTGCAAGCCGGAGCCCGTGTAGGAGTGCCTCATATTCTGCTACGTTGTTGGAAGCGACGAAGTGGACTTGCAACACGTATTTGAGATTGTCGCCCTTGGGAGAGGTGAGGACGATGCCGGCTCCCAGACTAGTGCGCATTTTTGAACCATCAAAATGCATCCGCCAATGAGTGGGGTCTGGTGCAGGCGGCAAATATTGGGTCTCGGCCCAATCGACGAGGAAGTCGGCTAACACTTGTGATTTGATGGCGGTGCGAGGCTAGTAGTAGATGGTATAAGGGGCCAGATCAATAGCCCACTTGGCCACTCGGCCAGAAGCATCTCGGCTTCCAATGATCTCAGCAAGCGGAGCTATGCAGACGACGGTTATTGGATGCTCTTGAAAGTAAGGCTTCAGCTTCTTGGCGGCAAAATGCACGCTGTAACACATCTTCTGGTAATGGGGGTAGTTTTGCTTGGAGGCGGACAATACTTCGCTCAAGTAATACACCGGTCTCTGGACCGGCAATGCCTTGTCCTTCTCCTTGAGCTCTACTACCATGACTATGCTGACAACCCGACTGGTGGCTGCAACGTAGAGGAGCATGGGCTCCTTCTCAGTCGGAGATTCCAGGATAGGTGGGGTTGCCAACATCTTCTTGAGTTGGAGAAACGCTTCGTTCGCCTTGTCGTTCCACTCCAAAAAAGTGGTCTTCTTTATGAGTTGGTACAAGGGAAGAGCCTTCTCGCCCAGCCGACTGATGAAACGGCTGACTGACGCCAGGCAGCCGGTGTTCTGCACGTCCAGCAGTCGGGTGGGCACTTTCATCATCTCAATTGCCTTGATCTTCACGGTATTGCACTATATGCCGCGCTCTGAGACCAGGAAACCGAGAAGCTGGCTGACTGGTACTCCAAAGACACATTTCTCCGGGTTAAGCTTGATCTGGAATTGGCGCAGGTTCTCAAAGGTCTCCTTGAGGTCCTCCAGCAGTGTGCCATGCTTCTCCATCTTCACCACCACATCATCCACATATACATGGGCATTTCTGCCGAGTTGCTTGAGGAGGCACTTCTGCATGCAACGCTGAAACGTGGCGCCGGCGTTTCTCAAGCCGAACGTCATGGTCAGGTAGCAGAAGGCTCCAAACAACATGATGAAGGCGGTCTTCAGCCTGTCGGCCGGGTTCAACTTTATCTGGTGATAGCCTGAGTATGCGTCCAAGAAACTCAACAACTCGCATCCGGCTGTGGAGTCTATCACTTGATCAATCCTTGGTAGAGCAAAGGGATCTTTGGGGCAGGCTTTGTTGAGGCTGGTATAGTCAATGCACATGCGCCACTGCTTGTTCTTCTTCAACACTAGGACTTGGTTGGCCAGCCACTCTGGAAAGAATACTTCCATGATGAATCTGGCTGCTAGAAGCCGGGCTATCTCTTCTCCGACAACTCTTCTCTTCTCTTCTGACAGGCGGCGCAAGGGCTGCCTGACGGGCTTGACGTCAGGTCAGACATGTAGCTTGTGCTCGGTGAAATCCGTCAGAACACCTGGCATGTCTTTGGGGGACCATGCAAAGAAGTCCCGATTCTCATGGAGGAAATCGACGAGCTCGCTTTCCTATTTGCTGTCAAGGCCTGTGCCTACGATGGTGTGCCTCTCCGGGTGCTCCGGGTCCAAGGGTATTTTCTTTGTTTCCTTGGCCGGTTTGAACGAGCCCTCAACCTTCGACTCCTGGGGGGTGGGTGACATTTCCGGCTTCTTGCCTGCCAACGCCACCACCCGGTCAAGGAGCCGCTTCTCGGCTGCAATCACGAGGGACTCGGCCAGCCGGCTGCTATCTGCGGTGCAAGCGACCGACATCTTGTAGTCTCCGACTACTGTCAGGATCCCCTTGGTACTCGGCATCTTCATCTTGAGGTAGGCATAGTGGGGGACTGCCATGAACTTGGCCAGAGCAGGCCGGCCAAGCGGTGCATGGTAGGGGCTCTCAAGGTCCACCACTTCAAACCAAACTGGCTCTCGGCGGAAGTGATTCTTGTCTCCGAAGAGGACATCAATCTGGGTCTTGCCGATTGGTGAGCAAGAAAGGCCAGGGACTATGCCATGGAATACAGTCCGACTGGGGAGGAACTGCTTCTGCTTGATTCCCAATTTCTCCATTGTGTCATGATACAGGATATTGATGCTGCTGCCGCCATCTATCAAGACTCTGGAGAAACGGGCTGCTCGCCTCTCCATTGCAAGGGTTGCTTCTAGGACCAGGGCATATGAACCAGGGGAAGGCATTACTTCCGGGTGGTCGGCCCTGCTCCAACTGATAGGATTATCGGAGCAATGCATGAAATCTGGAGTGTTGTAGGCCACTGCTTGCACTTCTTGTTGTTGTTGCCGTCTGCTGCGTCTGTCGTCGGCCACGCTGGTGAACACAACATAGGCTCCGTGTTCCTCTAGGTACTCGTCTTGTATGGCACCGACTGGACGGGCCGCCGGTTGCTGGGGCTGAGGAGGCGGTGGTCCGGCAGGCGGAGGGGGCAGGAGTCCATCTCCCTTGGCGATTTTGGTGAGCCAGTGACACTTCCGAGTGGTGTGGTTGGAGGGCTTCGCGCCACTATGGAACTTGCAGGGTGCATCCAAGGTTTGCTCGGAAGAGAAGGCAGGCAACCAATTGGACTTGCCGCCCTTCTGCCGCTTGGGGGCCGGCTGCCCTTCTGGCTGCTGATCCTCGACCGTTGCCACCTGCCGGCTGGTGGAAGCTGGCTGGGTGGCCTTCCGCTTGTTATCACCTGGTTGCTGTCGCCGACTGGTGTCACCAGCCAGAGTCTGAGGGGCCTGAGGTGCCACCTTGCTGGATGCATCAACCAGAATTTCCGCCTTCATGGAGGAGTCAGCCGTGGCGTGCTTGTCGGCGATGACCAGCAGCTCATCAAGGGTCTCGGGCTCGTCGCAAAGGAGTCGATGCTTGAGGAGGGTGCCCTCTCGGCACCCGGCAGTGAAGTACTCGATTGCCTGCACCTCGTGCATGCCTTCACAGGAATTGCGCAGCTCGGTCCAGCGCATAAGGTAGTCGCGAGTTGACTCCGTGGGCCCTTGGACGAGTTGACTCCGTGGGCCCTTGGACGCACAAGGTGAGCTGTCGGGGCTTGGGAGCCCGCTTGTAGGTGCTGGTGAAGTTGCGGATGAATACCTCAGTAAAATCAACCTAGCTGTTGATGCTGCGGGGCTTCAGGCTGTTGATCCACGTCCGGGCAGTGCGTTGAAGCATGAGCGGGACGTATTTCACGGCAACATGCTTGTTGCCGTTTGCTATACTGACGGCCATGGAGTAGTCGACCAGCCAGTCCTCCGGCTTCACGGAGCCGGTGTACTTGGGCGTGTCTCGCGGGAGGGTGAACCCCTTGGGGAAGGGCTCATCTCGGATTCGGGGGCCAAAACAGGGCGGGCCCAGCGCATCTTCTTCGTGAAGCGCTAGGGATCGGTTGAGACAATCGATCCGGTCGTGAGCATCATTCTCTCCGACTCCCTCTCGACGGCCAAGGCGGTCACCGAGTGTCGGATGTGTGACAAGAGGCGGAGTGGGGTACCTCGCTCCATGAGGCGGGGGAGGCGGCAGGTCGCCTCGCCGCTCTACTGCACGAGGGCGGCCGTCCTCGTCCCGCTCGATGGAGAGGCACGTCCGACTGCGGCTAGCAGCCGGCTCATTGCCCTTTCCTCCACGGGCGCCACCAGTCGGCGTCCGGGAGGTCGCCCCATGATCTCGGCGTGGGGGCGGCTTGTTGTTTCGTCCAGCTGGGACTTCGGCACGGTAGGCGGCCTCGTGCTGCGCAGCAGCCGCGTCTAGGAGCTGCTGGACTCGCTCCGTCATGTGGCGCCGCTCGTCGCCGTTGTTTTTGTCCAGCTCATCCGTAACCTCCTGGGTGGCCCGGATATTCTCCGCAGGCGTGGCGTAGATGGGGCGCTCTGCCTCGAACATGCTAGCGATGGTCGCACCACGCTGCTCAACTGTGCCGAGGAGGCTAGGCCCCCAGGAGCCGGAGTGCCGCTTATGGCCCGGTCCATCTCACGCCGGTAAGCGTCCGAAAGCAGGCGCATGCTGGCCAGGCGGCCAGCATTCTCGAGAAGCTGGAGGCGACGTGCCTCCAGCGCCTCAGCGTCCGCGCCCTCGGGAACGTGTGCCGTGAGGTCGCGCAGAGTGGCGTCGAGGGGATCTTGAGCACGCCCGTCCAAGTGCTCCTCGCTGTTGATGACGAGTACCTCCGTGGCGGTGCTCCCGCCACTGTGCTCGCGAGGAGGCAACTCGTCGTAGACCACCATGTTGGTGGGGAACACGTCGAGCGACGCCGTGTTGGAGTCGACGATCATCGGGTTGGTCGAGCCGACGGAATCCAGGTCCACAGCAGGCTCGTTGGTGACATGGAGCTGGTCGAGGAGGCTGACAAGGCGGCTCTTCGGACAGATAGTGCCCGCATCGAAGGCCAGCTCGTCGGAGAGGTCGATCTCACCGACGAGGTCAGTGAGGCAGCTCGCCGCATAGGCGATCTACGCGCCGTGCAGCGCATCAAGGCTGACGCCGTTGGGCGTGCTGGGCTGGCTTCGCTTGCTAGGAAGGAACAGGGTTCCCGTCCAGAGCCAATCTCCGGGAGACGGTGCACCTCGCCCCATGGTGGGCGCCAAATGTCAGGGGTTGGGTGCGACATATGCCAAAGGATGGCTTATCATGGTGGGAGCGAGTAGAACATCGCCGGTGCCTAGAAGCGGGATAAGGTGTAGACACGAACGCCGGCGTACTTTACCCAGGTTCGGGGCTCTCCTAGGAGATAACACCCCTAGTCCTGCTCTGCGGGGTCTCGGCATGATCACTAAGGCACAAGTGATACAAATGGTGCTCCTTGAGCTGTGTGCTAGAGGCAGAAGGAGGCAAGGCTAGCTCTCTTCCTGCTCTAGGGGAGTGGCTAGTTCTAATTGAGTGGGAACCGTTTGCATGGGTGGCCTGGGGGGTTTATATAGGCCTACCCCCCCAGGGGTACAATGGTAATTTGTCCGAGGCTGGGCCCGACTGTCAGTGTCTCCAGCCTCTGGCTTCTCCGCCGACCATTGGGGCCCGCCGCCTGGTGGGCCCAGCCGACTGGTTGGTGGCTGCTTACTGTAGCCGTGTCATTGGTGACACGGACTTGGTCATCTTAGTGTGGCTACAGTCCCGCCGCCTGGTGGGAGGACACTGTAGCCATACCTGGTCTTATCAGCTTAATGGCATGCTTGCCTCGGGGCAAGGGTCGGCCGCCTGCTGGAGGCTGGCCCCTCTCGAATCCGTCTGGTTGAGCTTCCTCCGTCTTCCTTGGGGTCACTGCCCGATAGGGCCCTCCTCCGGTGGGCCGTACCGATAGGCCGTCGTGGGGAACAGGGCTCCGCCTGCCCGGAGCGACGTCAGGGGAGATATGGCACAGTGCCCCGTCGTGCGGAGATCTCCCTCTATACGGAGCACTGTAGCCATGCCCGTCCTGAGCGTTGGAGGCGACGCGCCTCACTGTAGCCATGCTCTGACTTGTACTCTCGATGGGGGCTCGGCGCACCGTAGTTGTGTGGTGGCCGCCTGCCCATTGCCACCCTCTCTGGAGGGTGGCCGCCAGGAGCCGGTCACTCGGAGCACCATAGACTTGGGTCGGCCACCCTCTGGCAGCCGGCCGCTGAGCCAGCCGGCCCCAGAGGGCGGAGCTTCAGCTTGGGGTCCAGCTTGGCAGAGCTGGCCCAAAGTCTTGATAAATCCAGGAACTCGGGTGAGCCTACCCGTGGCCCATTACTCCGACAATTGGGCCCTCACTTGAGCCACGCCGCAGGCCGCAGGCAGGCAAGTCTGGGGACCCCCGTTCCCAGAACGCCGACAGTAGCCCCCGGGCCCAAGGCGCGCCCGGACTTGGCTTAGCAGATAAGCGAAGATTCAAGTGCAAAGCGCCGCGGGCCCCAACAGCCTACAGCCTTGGGCGCCGCGTGGCGGTTGATTGGACGTGGGCGTCTCCGCTTCCCCACGATGCCTCAGCAACCGCGCGACTTGACAAGTCCCTGCATTCAAAGACGGGTCATGATTACCTGCAATCGTGGAGGCCGACGGTTGGCCTCCTCCGGCTATAAGTACAGAATTGCGCGAGCCGCTCCAGTTCATCTCCCTCTGCTACTCCTCCTCTTCTTCATCTTCGCCATTGCTCCACCTCACGCCGATGGCACCAATCCGCCGGTTCTCTGCAGAGGAGAAGGGAAAGGTCCCCCGAGAGGGTCCTGACCCGCTTCCGCTGAAGAAGCGGTTAGTCCTCCGCCGCTGAGACGAGTGTGCACGACAGGAGGCATCGAGGCCCCGGTACGAGCGGCCACTGCCGGGGTTCCCGCTGCCCTTGTATGCTCAGATCGGGGGCCCTGAAGAAGAAGGCGCCGAGCAGCACAGCCGGTGCCGCCGCCGCCGCCGGCGGGTTACGGTGGTATGCGTCGTTCCTCCTGGAGTTCACGCCGAGGGCTCCTCTCGTGAGCTTGTGCTCCACGCCGCCATGGCTCCTCGGTCTTGGGTTCGCCTTCCTCCCTCCTTCGCCTTCGAGATCCCGCCGAGGGGACCCCTTGAGCTCTGGCTGTAGCATGCTGACTGCGGCACCCCCGCGACCAGAGTGGAGGTCGAGGTCGTCGCTCCGGGCGAGGTCTACATGACCCGCGGCTGGGGCGAGATCGCCCGAGTCTACCGGACAGGGGGCTCCCTCATAATCCACCTCGTCTACAATGGCGCCTCCCTGATGTTCTTCAATGTCTTCGACGCAGAAGGACGCCGGCTGGAGTGCTGCCCTGAGAAAGGCGGCTGGGGCATCGCCGTAGCGAGGACCTGGCCCACCAATTGCTCCCCCAGCAGCTCCTCTGTCGGCGGCAAAGGTGCACCCAGCGACTCCGCTGAGCTTCACGCGACCCCGGAGACGAGCGATGATAGCTACGATCCCCCGAGCTCGCCTCGCACTCGAAGCAGGGCAGGCTCGTCAAGTCGCCGACGCCACTGATCTGGATGGGGTTGGCGTCGGTGCCTGACGGCCCACTATTGATGATGGCATCTCCCATGGAGGCATGTGTAGTTAGCGCTCCTTCGGATTAGCACCTTTTGTTTCCTGCGGGGAATCGAAGTACCACCCCGCGGGGGCATGTAAGGCGCTGACCACATCTTTTGTGAATATTATATCCTCACGACGAACTAACGCGAGATGCTTGTCCTGTCCTGGCTTGGCTCCCCCTTTCTTTCCTCACGAGGGCTTGGTGCTCCATGCTGACAGGTCCCGGTCCCCAGGCAGGCTTCAGCCGTCGCTGGTATGCCAGGTCGCGATGCCGTGGTCAAGGCCAGGAGGTGAGCGGCCCAAGGTCCAGTAAGAGCCCTTGAGTCGCAATGCTCAGGAGGTCCCCTTTAGCGCTCAAGCAGCCTCCGCTCGGTGAGAAAGGCAAGCAGCGTTGCTGTGATAGAGCTGCAGTAGGCAAGGGTTAAGCGCTGAGTCGGGTTAGTTTTCGCGTGACTTATCTCGTAGGCTTGGGGTAGTTTCCGTTGAGGCATCAACTGAGGTGCTGCTGGGTTAGGCCCTCGTGAGCTTCTTCCCTCTCCCCCGCGCTTCCCTTAATGCTCTACGTCCTCAGGTCCCGGCCCTCGAGCAAGCTGAGCCGCTGCTAGTAGGACAGGTCGCGATGCCGTGGGTCAAGGCCAGGGGGTGAGGGCTGGAGAGCCAGTAAGAGCCCATGAGTCGAGATGCTCAGGCGCCCCCCTTTTAAGGTGCAAGCGGGTCATGCCAAAGAGGAGGAGAAACAAGGTCCTGCATATCAACCACATGGGGAAACAAGGTCTGCTGTCACGGTTGTCAGCTAACCATTGGCACTCCGAGGGAGTGATTGGGGCACTGAGAGCCTGGTGAGGTGGCGCCTCGCGGGGCTGCCGCGGCCAGAGCTCGGCTGCTCAGATTTTTCGGCGTTGCAGGGGCGGACCCGTGCGCAAGTGTCGTGCCAGAGAGAGCGTCTCTAAAGGTAGATGTCAATCAAGTAGGCGGTTAAGTCAAGCAGGTTAGGCATGAAGGAGCTAATCCATTTAGATAGATGCATGCAAGTAAGCGCCACTGGGTCTGGCCTGAGAAGCCTGGGGATAATGCAGCCCGAGGGGCGCCCCCAACAAAGGAGATGAAAGAATATTAAGCAAAATGGATACATGCCGCAGGGATGGACCCACGCGACCTGGGAATGATGCGGCCCTGCGGGCGCTCCCAGGTGAAGATAAAACTTAAAAATATGTCACCCGGTATCATTGCAGAGTGAGTGTCGGAGTAGCTGGCGACGCGTGGTGAAGAAGCCGCTCCTCATGAGCCTTCGAAGCCCAGAGCCTCGGGAGGCTCTGAGGGTCCGGGCGGCTCCTCGAGGTCCATCTCCATCTCCTCCGCGAACGCGCGGTGCCTGACCACCTGAGCTTCCAGGATGCTCCTCATCAGGTGCTCGTGGGCGACAGCTGTTTCCGGCAGGCCGAAGGGCATGCGAACGTAGCTATGAGGTGGGCCTTCACAACGCCCCACGCGTGAAGGCCAGAGGCGCTCCTGAGATGCGGCTCAGTTGAGCCCTGGTACGTCGATGCAGACGCGTAGCCCACCATCCTCGCCGGGATGTGGGGCTGCGGCGGGTAGGCGGCGACTGCCACACATGACTCTTGACTCCTGTAGCTCTTGGATGTTCCTTGCGATGAACTCCTGGTGGTTTTGCCTTTCCTGCCTTATACCTTCCTGAGGGAAACGTGCCTTGAAGCACACCTCCAAGTGATGCCCGAGCGCCTCCCTCGTGACCTTGGCGAGGTCGGTGGCCCTCCAGGAGAGAGCCCTCGAGCCCTGCCCAAGGAGGGCATCGGGCGCGCTTTCCTATGCAGTAGAGGGTGGTGCCCCTTGAACGAGCGTGGATCCTAATGCGACGCCTCCGGAGGCGCCTGCCTCGCGAGCGCTTGGGCCAGGTGAAGCCCTCTTCTTCTTAGGGACTGCCTCAGGGAGCCTCCCGCTCCTGCGATCCGGGTCTTCGATTGCCGCAGCCTGGAAGGCACGCTCAAGAGAGCACACCGCATCCCTCTCCTTGCAAGGCACTGTGATGATTCCACCGCTTCCTGGCATCTTGAGGACATTGTAGCCATGGTGAGTCACGGCCATGAACTTGGCCAAGGCTGGATACCCGAGGATTGCATTGTACGGCAGGCGAATGTGGGCGACTTCGAGGTCAATGAGCTCGGTGCAGTAATTGTTGCGCTGCCCAAAAGTGACGGGAATACGAACTTGCCCTATTGGAACTGTGGAACCATCAGTGACTCCTGAGAAAGGCTTGGCTGGCTAAAGCTGATCGTATGGCACTTGGAGATTGTTGAACATTTCGACGGACAGGACGTTGAGCCCAGCTCCGCTATCGATGAGCGTCCTGGTGACTTACACATTGCTGATGACTGGGGAACAAAGCATCGGGAGGACCCGGGCCGTTGCTGCACACTTGAGCTGATCCGCTAAGCTGAACTTGATAGCGCACACAAACCACCTAAGAGGGCGCGTGGCCTCAAGCTAGGGGAGGACTGCATTCACCTCGCGAGCAAACTGATTGAAGATGCGCTGAGAGGCTGGGGCCTGAGCGCCGCCCAGGATGCAAGCGATTGCGCGCGTCTCCTGGAAGCCACCAGCCCCCTCGTCTTGGTGATGGTCTTCATTCCTCCTTGGCGGCGGTGGCAGAGGAGGGAGGCCTGTGTTGCCTCTAGGGCAGTCCTCGCGAAGCTGATCCCTCCAACCTTCCTCGCGAGGCTGGTCCTGCCAGTGGTCCTCGAGAGGCCGGTCACGCCACCCTTGGCGAGGGCCCCGGTCTTCCCATCGTCCTCCACCTCTTCCTCCTCCTCGACCATAGCCCCGGTTCCTGCGGTCGGGGCGTCGGCCGATACGCCCATCTCGCACGGCCCTGAGCTCCTGACATTCATTGGTGTTGTCGGTGTGGAGGTCGTGGTACACGCAGTACCGGCTGCCCTTGGATGACTCAGGCTGATCCCTGCCTCGCTTGGTGTCCGGGTCCGCTGCGAGCACAACAGCCCCCTTGCGCTTCACGTCCTTGACCTTGGGCTTCTTCTCTTCTGGGTTGGCAGCCGGGAGCTCGAGGAGGGAGAGGCGCCCTTCCTCAGCCCTAGCGCACTTGGTAGCCAGGTTGAACGGCTCCAGCGATGTGCACAGGTCTTCATGGATCGCTAGCTCCTCTTTCATATTGATGTCGCGCACGCCATCGGAGAAGGCTGAGATGATTGCCTCCCTAGTCACCCTGGGGATCTTGAGGCGGGCGTTGTTGAAGTGCTGGATGTACTTTTGCAGGGTCTCTCCCGGCTGTTGCTTGATGCGGCGCAGGTCACTCATGGCCGGGGGCCAGTCGTGAGTACCTTGGAAGTTGGCGATGAAGCGGGTGCACATCTCGTCCCAGGAGGAGATCGTACCTGGAGCCAGGTTCAGGAGCCAGGTGCGGGCACCGTCCTTGAGCGCCATGCGAAACCAATTCGCCATGACCTTCTCGTCTCCGTTGGCGGCCTCGATGCCCAACTCGTAGAGCTGGAGGAACTCTGCGGGGTTTGAAGTGCCGTCGTAGCGCGGAGGCAGGTCTGGGTTGAACTTGTCGGGCCATGTGACGCTACACAGGTCGGAGGTGAAAGCGCAGCAGCCTGCAGTGGCCACCAGAGCTCTCTGCTGGTGCGGGGCTTGCTCATGGAGATTCCCGTGCGCCGCTGCCTGGAGCAGCACGGGGTCCTGACGTGGCGTCGCAGGGATGTGGTCATGGCGCACCGGTGCTGGGAGCACACGAGCACCTTCTTGGGGGTGAGGCATCTCTTGATAGCTCCTTTCTTGCCGCACAGGCGCGGGACACGGCGGGTCTCGTCCTGGGACCGCGCGCCTGGGAGCCAGGGCGCCTTCTTGGGGTGGAGGTGGTGGAGGCACCTCCTGCTCCTCGCCTCCTGCGCAGGATGGAGGGCAAGGCAGCGAGAGGGACAGCATGGGAGAGCCCCCTGCGGTGCTAACGAGCTCGGTGATGCGGGCGAGCCAGTCCTCATAGAGGTTGTCGATGGGGCGGTAGTGCAGAAGCTCACGCGCCAGGAGCAGCGCGGCGTGGGCGTCCGTGGGGGCGCGACGGGCATGGGACGACGAACCGGCTGGAGTCTGCGACGGGGTGGCGGTGCGGCCATCACGCCACACCAAAGGATGCAGGGATGATGCCTGCTGCTCGTTCCCCGCTGGGCCGGTGGCGGCGTTGGCAGCAGGCGACGGGGAACGACGGGGGGTTCCGCCGACGGGCACCGTCTGGGCGACGCGGGTGGCGAGAGCAGCCCGATGCTCGGCGCGAGCTTGGCGAGTGTCAGCCATGGTCACGGCGGAAGATCACACGCGGCTAGCGGAAGAAAAGATTCTGGTGCACCCCTACCTGGCGTGCCAAATGTCGGATTTCGGGTTCCGGCAGACCCTTGAGGTTCGAACACTGGGGTGCGCACGAAGATCTCTCCCCTACCAGCTCACGTCTCGAAGTCTCGCAAAGATCTAGGCAAGAAAGATGAACACACAGAGGGCACGACATTTATACTGGTTCAGGCCACCATTGTGGTGTAACACCCTACTCCAGTGTCTGGTGTGGAGGATTGCCTCAGGGGCTGATGATGAACAGTACAAAGGGAGGACAACCTCGCGAGGGGCTGTTCTTGAGCTGGTGCGATGAACTGCTTGGGTGAGTTCAATCGCTTCTCTCTCTCTCTCTCTCTCTCTCTCTCTAGTCGATCTCCAGATACCTCTGGTCGATCTCCAGATCTTTCTACCTTGTGGTGGCTAGTCCTATTTATAGAGCGAGGCCCTGGGCCTCTACCCAAATAATGAGCGGGAAGGGCGCCAACAATTGGCCATTTTGAAGGGGAACATCTGGTACACTTATCCTGACTAAAGTTGGTCTTCGGCTGCCAAAGGCTCTGACGGTGACGCCGCCCTGGGCTCCACGATGACCTCCTGTCGTTCTGCTGTTCTTGGTCTTGTTGCACCAAAATGGTAACCTTTGCCTGATGCCTTGGCCTGTGCTTGCCCCCTTAGCACCAAAAGGGAAACAAGGACACTGCGCAGGCCGGCGCCCGCCTGGCACCCGCCTGGCCTCCAATCGTCATGGCTTGCATCACGGGCCCCTCGGGAGGTGCCCCGCCTTGATCTCTCCGCCTCCTCGCGAGCCCGCCTGAGGAGGCTGCTCCTGAGGAAGCTCCCTGTCGTCCGCCCCGCGAGGCTTGGCCCCTCGCGAGGGTCTTGAGCTTGAGCTGATGAAGCTGGGCTGCATTGGGCCCCCACTTGAGCCACGCTGCAGGCCGCAGGCAGGCAAGTCTGGGGACCCCCGTTCCGAGAATGCCGACAGATGGCAGAGTGAACAAGGGTATATTTGATATACAGGTTATTGATGTGTACCTTACTAGTGTTTATAGCAGCCCCTGGGTATTTGATACTTATTCGGTTGCTAAAAATTAGTAACTTGAAACAGGAGTTACAGAATAAACAGAGACTAGTTGAGGGTGAAGTGACGATGTGTGTTGGAAGTGGTTCCAAGATTGATATGATCATCATCGCACACTCCCTATACTTTCGAGATTAGTATTAAACCTAAATAAATGTTATTTGGCGTTTGCGTTGAGCATTAATATGATTTGATCATGTTTATTGCAATATGGTTATTCATTTAAAGTCAGAGAATAATTGTTGTTCTGTTTACATGAATAAAACCTTCGATGGTCATACACCCAATGAAAATAGTTTGTTGTATCTCGATCGTAGTGATACACATATTCATAATATTGATGCCAAAAGATGCAAAGTTGATGATGATAGTGCAACTTATTTGTGGCACTGCTGTTTGGGTCATATCGGTGTAAAGCGCATGAAGAAACTCCACAAAGATGGATTTTTGGAATCATTTGGTTATGAATCATTTGATGCTTGCGAACCATGCCTTTTGGGCAAGATGACTAAAACTCCGTTCTCTGGAACAATGAACGAGCTACTGACTTGTTGGAAATAATACATACCAATGTATGCGGTCCAATGAGTGCTGATGCTCGTGGCGAGTATCGTTATTTTCTGACCTTCACAGATGATTTGAGCAGATATGGGTATATCTACTTAATGAAGCACAAGTTTGAAACATTTGAAAAGTTCAAAGAATTTTAGAGTGAAGTGGAGAATCATCGTAACACGAAACATAAAGTTTCTACAATTTGATCGTAGAGCAGAATATTTGAGTTACGAGTTTGGCCTTCATTTAAAAACAATGTGGAATAGTTCCATAGCTCACGCCACATGGAGCACCACAGCGTAATGGTGTGTCCGAACGTCGTAACCGCACTTTATTGGATATGGTGCGATCTATGATGTATCTTACTGATTTATCACTATCGTTTTGGGGTTATGCATTAGAGACAGCTGCATTCACTTTAAATAGGGCACCATCAAAATCCATTGAGACGGCGCCTTATGAACTGTGGTTTGGCAAGAAACCAAAGTTGTCGTTTCTTAAAGTTTGGGGCTGCGATGCTTATGTGAAAAAGTTTCAACCTGATAAGGTCGAACCCAAATCAGAGAAGTGCGTCTTCATAGAATACCCAAAGGAAACTATTGGGTACACCTTCTATCACAGATCCGAAGGCAAGTTATTCATTGCTAAGATGGATCCTTTCTAGAGAAGGAGTTTCTCTCGAAAGAAGTGAGTGGGAGGAAAGTAGAGCTTGACAAGGTAATTTTACCTTCTCCCAAATTGGAAAGTAGTTAATCACAGAAATCAGTTCGAGTGACTCCTACAACAATTAGTGAGGAAGTTAATGATGATGACCATGAAACTTCAGATTAAGTTACTACAGAACCTCGTAGGTCTTCCAAAGTCTGCACCAGAGTGGTATGGTAATCCTGTTCTGGAAGTCATGTTACTAGACCATGATGAGCCTACGAACAATGGGGAAGCGATGATGAGCCCAGATTCCGGGAAATGGCTTGATGGCCATGAAATCTGAGATAGGATCCATGTATGAGAACAAAGTGTGGACTTTGGTGGATTTGCCCGATGATTGGCAAGCCATAGAAAATAACTGGATCTTCAAGAGGAAGACAGACACTGATAGTAGTGTTACTACCTACAAAGCTCAACTTGTCGCAAATTTTTTTCTGACAAGTTCAAGGTGTTGAATACGATGAGATTTTCTCACTCGTATTGATGTTTAAGTTTGTCCGAATCATGTTACCAACTGCCACATTTTATGAAATCGGGCAAATGGATGTCAAAACTGCATTCCTTAATGGATTTATTAAAGAAGAGTTATATATGATGCAACCAGAAGGTTTTTCAATCCTAAAGGTGCTAACAAAATGTGCAAGCTCCAGTGATCCATCTATGGACTGGTGCAAGCATCTCGGAGTTGGAATATACGCTTTGATGAGTTGATCAAAGCATATAGTTTTATACAGACTTGCGGTGAAGCCTATATTTACAAGAAAGTGAGTGGGAGTACTACAACCTTTCTGATAAGTATATGTGAATGACATATTGTTGATCAGAAATAATGTATAATTTTCTAGAAAGCATAAAGGAGTGTTTGAAAAGAGTTTTCCAAAGAAAGACCTCGGTGAAGCTGCTTACACATTGAGAATCAAGATCTATAGAGATAGATCAAGACGCTTGATAAGATTTTTCAATGAGTACATAACTTGATAAGATTTTGAAGTAGTTGAAAATGGAACAATCAAAGAAGGAGTTCTTGCCCGTGTTGCAAGGTGTGAAGTTGAGTAAGACTCAAAACCCGACCAAGGTAGAAAATAGAAATAGAATGAAAAGTCATTCCCTATGCCTCAGTCATAGGTTCTATAAAGTGTGCTATGCGGTGTTCCAGACCTATTGTATACCGTGCTCTGAGTTGGGCAAGGGAGTACAATTTTTATCTAGGAGTAGATCACTGGACAGCGGTCAAGAATATCCACAGTGAGGACTAAGGAAATGTTTCTCGATTATGGAGGAGATAAAAGAGTTCGTCATAAAGAGTTACATCGGTGCAAGCTTTTACACTGATCCAGATGACTCTAAGTCTCAATCTGGATACATATTGAAAGTGGGAGCAATTAGCTAGAGTTGCTCTATGCAGAGCATTGTAGAGATAGAATATTTGCAAAATACATACGGCTCTGAATGTGACAGATTCGTTGACTAAACTTCTCTCACAAGCAAAACATGATCACACCTTAGTACTCTTTGGCTGTTAATCACATAGCAATGTGAACTAGATTATTGACTCTGGTAAACCCTTCGGGTGTTGATAACATGACGATGTGAACTATGGGTGTTAATCACATACATATGTGAATATTGGTGTTAAATCACATAGTGATGTGAACTAGATTATTGACTCTAGTGCAAGTGAGACTGAAGGAAATATGCCCTCAAGGCAATAATAAAGTTGTTATTTATTTCCTTATTTCATGATAAATGTTTATTATTCAGGCTAGAATTGTATTAACCGGAAACATAATACATGTGTGAATACATAGACAAACATAGTGTCACTAGTATGCCTCTACTTGAATAGCTCATTGAGTCAAAGATGGTTAAGTTTCCAAACCATAGACATGAGTTGTCCTTTGATTAATGGGATCACATCATTAGAGAATGATGTGATTGACTTGACCCATTCCTTTAGCTTAGCACTTGATCGTTTAGTTTGTTGCTATTGCTTTCTTCATGACTTATACATGTTCCTATGATTATGAGATTATGCAACTCCCGAATACCGGAGGAACACTTTGTGTGCTACCAAACGTCACAACGTAACTGAGTGATTATAAAGGTGCTCTATAGGTGTCTCCGATAGTGTTTGTTGAGTTGGCATAGATCGAGATTAGGATTTGTCACTCCGATTGTCGGAGAGGTATCTCTGGCCCCTCTCGGTAATGCACATCACTATAAGCCTTGCAAGCATGATGCATTATGAAATGAGTAAAGAGACTTGCCGGTAACGATATTGAACTAGGCATTGAGATACTGACGATCGAATCTCGGGCAAGTAACATACCGATGACAAAGGGAACAACGTATGTTGTTATGCGGTTTGACCGAGAAAGATCTTTGTAGAATATGTAGGAGCCAATATGAGCATCTAGGTTACGCTATTGGTTCTTGACCGGAGACATGTCTCGGTCATGTCTACATAGTTCTCGAACCCGTAGGGTCCGCACGCTTAACATTCAGTGACGACTGGTAATATGAGTTTATGTGTTTTGATGTGCCGAAGGTACTTCTGAGTCCCGGATGAGATCGGTGACATGACGAGCAGTCTCGAAATGGTCGAGACGTAAAGATCGATATATTGGACGACTATATTCAGACATCGAAAATGTTCCGAGTGATTCGGGTATTTATCGGAGTACTGGAGAGTTACGGGAATTCGCCGGGGAGTATATTGTCACGCCCAATATGCGATACTATCCTAAAGAGACTCGAAGGTCCCACCAAGGATAGAACCGCATATTGAAATGTTTTTGCAAGATGGATATCATTACATCAACATTACATAATAGATGGGGATACATACAAGAGGCATAAAATGCCACACGAATACAACATCGCAATACATAAGAGCATCATCCGACTACGGATGAAACACAAACAGAAACTCAAACGACATCCACCCTGCTAGCCCAGGGTGCAGACCTGGAACCTAACCCCTGATCAAAGAAGAAGCAGAAGAAGAACTCCAAAAGAAGTAACATCGCTCTCGCGTCAGGATCATCACAAAACCTGTACCTGCAACTGTTGTTGTAGTAATCTGTGAGCCACGAGGACTCATCAATCCCATTACCATGGGTATCAAGACTAGCAAAGCTTAATGGGAAAGCAAGTGGTAAAGTGGTGTGGTTGCAGCAGCGACTAAGCATATATGGTGGCTAACATACGCAAATAAGAGCGAGAAGAGAGCAAGCGGAATGGTCGCGAAGCTAGCAATGATCACAAAGTGATCCTGAACTCCTACTTACGTCAAACATAACCCCAAAACCGTGTTCACTTTCCGGATTCCGCCGAAAAGAGACCATCATGGCTACACACGCAGTTGATGCATTTTAATACGGATCTGGTGTCAAGTTATCTACAACCGGACATTAACAAATTCCCATCTGCCGCATAACCGCGGGCACGGCTTTCGAAAGTTTATACCCTGCAGGGGTGTCCCAACTTAGCCCATGATAAGCTCTCGCCATCAACGAAGGATATACCTTCTCCCAGGAAGACCCGATCAGACTCGAAATCCCGGTTTACAAGACATTTCGACAATGGTAAAACAAGACAAGCAAGACCGCCCGCTGTGCCGACAAATCCCGATAGGAGCTACACATATCTCGTTCTCAGGGCACACCGGATGAGCAAGACGACGGGTTGGCATAGACCCTGGTTGCCCAGGGGGCGCTGGACATTGCTCGGTTTGGACCAACACTTAGACAAGCATTGGCCCGGGGGGGGCTAAAAAAAGATGACCCTCGGGTTAATTACTCCCAAGGGAAATGTAGGTGATGGTGAGGCAAATGGTAAAACCAAGGTTGGGCCTTGCTGGAGGAGTTTTATTCAAAGCAAACTGTCAAGGAGGTCCCATAAGTCACCCAACCGCGTAAGGAACACAAAATCCGGGAACATAACACCGGTATGATGGAAACTAGGGCGGCAAGAGTGGAACAAAACACCAGGCATAAGGCCGAGCCTTCCACCCTTTACCAAGTATATAGATGCATTAATGAAATAAGAGATATTGTGATATCCCAACAGAATCCTGTCCACCATGGAGCAATCTTCAACTTCACCTGCAACTAACAACGCTATAAGAGGGGCTGAGCAAAGCGGTAACATAGCCAAGCAACGGTTTACTAGGAAGGGTGTCCAAGGTTAGAGGATCATGGTAATTCGGGAGGCTAGATAAACAAGTGATAGGTAGCGCAGCATAGCGATAGAACGAAGCAACTAGCATAGCAATGATAGTAGTGAGATCCAGGGTAGCGGTCATCTTGCCTGAAATCCCGCTAGGAAGAAGAACGAGTCCATGAAGAAGATGAAGCCACGAAGACGAACCAAGCATAGACGAACGAATCCTCACGATCGCAACAAAACGGGAACTATCGAGAAGAAGCACTCAACATAGTAAACACACCACACATGAACAAGGCATGATGCTCAACCAAGTATGATGCAAGACAAGACTACATGAAGCTACTCATGGCAAGATATGATGCAAACAAGAACAACACATCATAGCAAGTTTAAATGAGGCCGGAAGCAACATATAACAATTCCGGTAAGTCCTCAAATGCAAATTTCAAAATTAGTCCAGATCTGAATAAACCTTATGTTCAAGTTGTTAAACAGCAAGTTAAAGAGCACCAAGAGGATCTGCACGAAATTCTAGTCAAGTTACATATAAAGTTCATTTAGTTCAGAGCTACGACCTAGAAGATATGAGCAAAACAAGTTAAACATGGCATTGATGCAAAATGCATACAAACATCAAGAAAACACACCAAACAAGGATGCAACATTATAATATGAAACTACATGCAATTATAACCAAGTTTCATATAGAGCACACTGAAAACGGAGAAACGGTTCAACACATACTCTATACAAGTTATAGCAACAATCTGTCCAAAACAGCAACTAGGCATATTGCAAGCATCAAAACTACATGCTACAACACCACAATATGAAAAAAAGGCATGGACATGATGTACAGGTAAAGCATGACAAAACATGAACACTGAGCTATCTCCAGAAATCACTAGAACATGCTCCAAAACACATGGCAAGATTGCAAATAATATCAGTTTCAGACTTTATAGAAATAACATCAGGTTGCAATGTTTAGAGCTACCAAACAATATGTTACAGGAACTTATCATGGCAACCAAAGGCATGGCATGAATCTATTTGTTACGTAGAACAAAAGTCCCTTACTGACCATGAGCCAAAAAGGATCAGAAGATATGATGGCACCCATGTAAACATGGCAAATTATATGACAAATTCAAACATGGCAGGAACAACGATAAGTAGGCATGTTGATGAGCTTGTACCACTCTCAAAAGAGCATTACATGGCATGGAAAGGCGAACAACAGCAAGAAGACATGTTTATGAAGCTATTCATGGCAAGAGCAAGTTCATAGGGTGCATGGATCACTAGCAAAACACATGGCAAAACTGAACTTAATGTTGACAGGCTGACAACAACATTATTTAGCAAATTTGGAGCATGATAACAACAATCTACAGCAACCTATAAATGCAACCAGGGACATGGATGGATAGAGAATGACATGTATAACAAAACATCTTTACTGAACATCTCCAGATTATGCATATAATGACTTGTAGCAGCAGGTTTACATAGCATCACAAAATAACAGATTCAGCCTAGCAAAATAGCAACAGCAAGTACCCTACTTAGCAAGCTTGATGCACTCAGTACAAGACTCACCAAAATACATGGATGGCACCCCTGTAAAGATGGAATGATGTAGTACAAAACACATGTAGGACTCATGCTCATAGGATGCACACCTCAAATGCAACAAAAATGACAAATCAGCAAGTTCTAACAGTTTCAGCAGATTAACATCATATAGCACTCTTGCAACGATGATTCAGGCATCAAGATGACCTCAAATGAACATGGTGCAATGGGATGAAATGTAGAGCATATCAGAGCGAACATTTTGACATATTACACGCACAAAACGGAGCAGTATGCAGCAAGTTATGACATGATGAACAGGGCATGAAAATGCAAATATTTCGGGACTTGGCACATTTTCGGGAAAAAAAACAGGTGAGCGCAAAATTGCTAAACGACGCCCAGGGTGTGGGATAGGGGGAGGCTCACCCTGGGCTTCGGCCCATGACGGAGGAGGAGGCAGGCCTGGGCGGCGGAGAGGTCGGGTTGGGCGCTGCTGGGCCTGGGCTTGCGGGGCCCACGCGCAGGGGCACGAGCGCTCGTGCTCGGTCCCGAGCGTGGCAATGGCGGCGGACGTTGGCGGGGCTCCCGGACTCCGGTGATGGCACGAAGGCGACGAGGTGGCGCGGAAGAGGCGGATCCGCAGCGGCGGAGGGCAGATCCGGGCGTGGGGGCTCCGTTCCCGGCAGTTCCCGGCCGGTCCGGGGGAAGCCGATGCCGGCGGCGCGAGCTCTAAGGCGGCAGCGGTGACTGCACAAAGAGAGAGACGAGGAGACGAGGACGAGAGGAAGGAGAGGGAAGGAGGAGATGGGGCGCGGGGCCTGGCCTGGGAGGCGGAGGGCACCGGCGGCGGCACTGCTCCGGCGACGGGGAAGCGCGCAGGACAGTAGAGGCGCTCGGGCGGAGACTCGACCTCGGGCGCAGGAGGTGAGCGCTGCGGGGCGGCGGTGCGGAGTGAGCCTCGGCCCAGATCAGGGCCCAGGCGGGCCGCGCACGGGCTTCGGGGCCCCGAGCGGGTGGAGGCGCGGGGTGAGGTGGCGATGCCACATGGCGGCGGGGCAGTGGATGGAGACGGTCAGGGGGCGACGTGGCGCGCGTGGATTGGTCCGGTGCGCGCCGGTGGCGGCGCCAAGTGGCGGAGCAGGGTTGGAGTGGCGCGGAATGCGAGGAAGGGGGGATTGGCTGCGGCTGGAGGTAGGTGGAGGGCCTAGGGGGCTAGGGTTGCCCAAAATTGGCATGGGGGTTGTTTAAATAGGGTAGGGGTCTAGGGTTAAGGGATTTGGAGGGGCTTTCGGGCATCGGATCTCGATCCGACGGCTCCGGACAGAGGGGGGGGGGCTAGGTGGGCTGCAGGTGGGGTTAGTGGGCTGTGAAGAGAGGGGAAGAAATGCGGCCCGCAAGGTTTTCAGAGACTGAAACCATCCGGCGAATGTACCGGCAACGGTACCGCCACATGTTTAACGGTTGGGCTATCAAACGAGCTCCGAATGCGATGAAACTTGACAGGCGCTCTGTCTACACTATAATAATACCGCATGACAAGTTTCAACCCATTCCGAGAACATTTTTATGCCACTTATAAAATAATATTTCGGACGTGCCGCGGGCGCGTGCGAGTGTAGTCGGGCCAAGAACGGACAACGGAGAGAACCGGCGGGACCCGAACGGATGCAAGATGAAAACATGCAGATGAAATGCAGAAGATGACCTGGCAAAATGAAACATGCAAGCAAATACATGGCAATGCCGACGAATAACTAGCGGACACCTGGCGCATCGAATCCGGGGCGTTACAACACTCCTCCACTAACAAGAGATCTCGTCCCAAGATCTTAGGACCGAGACGGAAGAGAAAGAGGAAGAGGTGAAGCAAGAACTCAAGAGAAGAAGCAAAGAATTGAGAGCACTCGGTTAAGAAAGATGAATAGCGAATATGATGAGAATCGAAAGCTCACGGAATTAGATAGACTATGAAACCACTCCGGTTAGAAGGAGATAAGAAACGAATAAGACTGAAAGAATTTAGGCAGCACTCCGGTTAAAACATGGAGGAATAGAACACAAGCTTCACAAGACGGGATGGTACTTGATGAGATAAACAACGCAATGCCTCTGGAAGAATTAAAAGAATGGAATGAAATGAACTTAGAAGGAAGGGTTGAACGGAGTTGTTGAGAAAATCAACAACGAAAAGAATAGGATTTTTGTGGACTTATCAAAAACATCTCAAAACTTGAGGTGAAATTATACCACAACCAATGTCTGAATAGCTGAGAAGAACGAAGAAATGCAAAACTCCACTCCAAAAGAAATACGGAGAATTAATTGCACTTCGGGACGCGAGAAGAAAAGATACTTGAACTCCACCAACAAAATCTTGATGAACTCTTGAAGAATGAAATAAATCATGAAGAACCACCATGAAGAACTCCGTTGACAAAAGGACGATGAGATAGAATGAAGGATGAAAGAATAAGATGAGCCTTCAGATGAATTAGATGGAGGTTCTGACAAAATGGCCGAGGAAATTTGAACTCCAGAAAAGAAAAGATGAAAACACTTGGACCTAGAATGTATTCATCCAGAACAAACTCCGAAGAAAGGGATTAATCACTTGGATGAAATAAGAATAAGATTTATTGTATGCCTATCCTTCATCAAATTAAATTGATGACAAGCAAAGGATTTTGCATATTACTTATTATTCTTGAAAAGGATTAAGGGGAATATGGCGCAAAAACTTGAGAAAGTCTTCATGAACCACCAGTATGATTGGAAATAACAAATGGATTAAAATGACAACCAAAGAAAAAGAATCTTGAACGAACCACCGTAAGAATTCGAAAATGAATGATGAAAGAGAAAGAATCACCAGGAAGAATTAGAAGAACCAATATGTTTGATGGGATTTAGATGCAAGAGAACGGAAAGAACTTGATCTGATTAAAAGCACTTGAATGAAGCACCAGGATAATTTAATAACGGTAACTAAAATGTGAGGACGAAGAATTCTTCTGGAACGATGGCCTCCGGTGAAAAGAAACGGGAAAAAAAACTTCTGACATACTCCGGATGGTTAAGAAAAGATTATCTGATGAATGGAATAATTCGAGAGGATAATATGAAGCTAGAACCATGAATCTTCGAGAGAACGGACAATATTTAAGAGGAAGTCTTCTTCGGTCTTCCAATGACGACGGGAAACACCACCAAAATTACTGAGATACTCCGGTAGAATGAAAAGCGGAGAGGTTGAGACAACAATGAAAAGAATTTGAACGAGATCTTGGAGAAGGCATGTGACTGATGAAATTCTTACGTCACCCTTTGAAAAGAATTAGGGATGGCTCCGGAATAACTAGAAGAGTCAGGTAAGATCCTGGGAAAAGACCTGTGGGTTAGGGCCCACTGAAGAGATAACATCGTTGGAAAAGATTGAAGAGGAGATGATGCACCAGAACAATTGAAATATTTGAATGAGGTGACAACCTCGAATTAATTGGAACACAGACGAATCTCCTGAGGTGTCTTGAACACTCCGGAAGGATAAACTGGCGAGAGGCGAATGAGCAGGGAAAACACTTGAGTCGAGGAAAAGAATATAATCACTACCGAAAATTTGAATTGAGTCCACCGAAAAAGAGATGAAGACTGTCAAACAAAAGAGAATTCACCGGTTAAAATAATTGACGGAAGGCTGAGGAGGCACCACACTTATGAAATTGATGGTCGAAACAGACTCAGGCTCCGGGAAGAAGAGGGTGGGAGGGCGGGAAAAACAAAGGCAACTTGGAAGAGAGAAACGACGAATATCTTGAAAAGAAGACACCGGTTGAAAGGATTCAAAAGCTTCGCACGAGTAGGATGGATACTCGATTATGGACTCCGGCTCCAAGAAGAAAAAGGGGTGGGTGGGTGGGAAAAGAAAACAACTGAGGATTGAACTCAAAGATGAAGAGGCTCGAGTCAAGTTGACGAGAAATGCACCAGATGAAAAGAGATGAGAGCCAACGATCGGGAAAACCAACTGCGTGAACCTAAAGAAAAATTTGAAGGGGAAGAGGAGTAATTCAAAACACCTACGTCAAGATTCCTTACCACAGCGACGAAGGGGCAGAGGAGTAAAAAGAATTCCTACTCTCCGATATAACTAGACTCCGAAAACAGTTTTTCTTCTAGACTCAACAACGGCCAAACTACACGATCAATCAAGGGGGCTCCTATGGTCGGTCGAGGCTCTGATACCAACTTGTCACGCCCAATATGCGATACTATCCTAAAGAGACTCAAAGGTCCCACCAAGGATAGAGCCGCATATTGAAACGCTTTTGCAAGGTGGATATCATTACATCAACATTACATAATAGATGGGGATACATACAAGAGGCATACAATGCCACACAAATACAACATCACAATACATAAGAGCATCATCCGACTACGGATGAAACACAAACAGAAACTCAAACGACATCCACCCTGCTAGCCCAGGCTGCCGACCTAGAACCTATCCCCTAATCGAAGAAGAAGCAGAAGAAGAACTCCAAAACAAGTAACATCGCTCTTGCGTCAGGATCATCGCAAAACCTGTACCTGCAACTATTGGTGTAGTAATCTGTGATCCACGAGGACTCAGCAATCCCATTACCATGGGTATCAAGACTAGAAAAGCTTAATGGGAAAGGAAGGGGTAAAGTGGTGAGGTTGCAGTAGCGACTAAGCATATATGGTGGCTAACATATGCAAATAAGAGCGAGAAGAGAGCAAGCGGAACGGTCATGAAGCTAGCAATGATCAAGAAGTGATCCTGAACTCCTACTTACGTCAAACATAACCCCAAAACTGTGTTTACTTCCCGGACTCCGCCGAAAAGAGACCATCACGGCTACACACGTGGTTGATGCGTTTTAATTCGGATATGGTGTCAATTTATCTACAACCGGACATTAATAAATTCCCATCTGCCGCATAACCGCGGGCACGGCTTTCAAAAGTTTATACCCTGCAGGGGTGTCCCAACTTAGCCCATGATAAGCTCTCGCAATCAATGAAGGATACACCTTCTCCCAGGAAGACCCGATCAGACTCGGAATCCCGGTTTACAAGACATTTCGACAATGGTAAAACAAGACCAGCAAGATCGCCCGCTGTGCCGACAAATCCTGATAGGAGCTGCACATATTTCATTCTCAGGGCACACCGGATGAGCAAGATGACGGGTTGGCATAGACCCTGGTTGCCCAGGGGGCGCCGGACATCGCTCGGTTTGGACCAACACTTAGACAAGCATTGGCCAG
>NC_041391.1:601262312-601265382 GCF_002162155.2 Triticum dicoccoides
TTAATTACTCCCAAGGGAAATGTAGGTGATGGTGAGGCAAATGGTAAAACCAAGGTTGGGCCTTGCTGGAGGAGTTTTATTCAAAGCGAACTGTCAAGGAGGTCCCATAAATCACCCAAACGCGTAAGGAACGCAAAATCCGGGAACATAACACCGGTATGACGGAAACTAGGGCGGCAAGAGTGGAACAAAACACCAGGCATAAGGTTGAGCCTTCCACCCTTTACCAAGTATATAGATGCATTAATTAAATAAGAGATATTGTGATTTCCCAACATAATCCTGTCCACCATGGAGAAATCTTCAACTTCACCTGCAACTAACAACGCTATAAGAGGGGCTGAGCAAAGCGGTAACATAGCCAAGCAACGGTTTGCTAGGAAGGGTGTCAAAGGTTAGAGGATCATGGCAATTTGGGAGGCTGGATAAACAAGTGATAGGTAGCACAACATAGCGATAGAATGAAGCAACTAGCATAGCAATGATAGTAGTGATATCCAGGGTAGCGGTCATCTTACCTGAAATCCCGCTAGGAAGAAGAACGATTCCATGAAGAAGATGAAGCCACGAAGACGAAGCAAGCGTAGACGAACGAATCCTCGTGATCGCAATGAAACGGGAACTATCAAGAAGAAGCACACAACATAGTAAACACACCACACATGAACAAGGCATGATGCTCAACCAAGTATGATGCAAGACAAGACTACATGAAGCTACTCATGGCAAGATATGATGCAAAGAAGAACAACACATCATAGCAGGTTTAAATGAGGCCGGAAGCAACATATAACAATTCCGGTAAGTCCTCATATGCAAATTTCGAAATTAGTCCAGATCTGAATAAACCTTATGTTCAAGTTGTTAAACAGCAAATTAAAGAGCACCAAGAGGATTTACACAAAATTCTAGTCAAGTTACATATAAAGTTCATTTAGTTCGGAGCTACGGCCTAGAAGATATGAGCAAAACAAGTTAAACATGGCATTGATGCAAAATGCATACAAACATCAAGAAAACACACCAAACAAGGATGCAACATGATAATATGAATCTACATGCAATTCTAAGCAAGTTTCATATAGAGCACACTCAAAACGGAGCAACAGTTCAACACATACACTATACAAGTTATAGCAACAATCTGTCCAAAACAGCAACTAGGCATATTGCAAGCATCAAAACTACATGCTACAGTACCACAATATGAAAACAAAAGGCATGGGCATGATGCATAGGTAAAGCATGACAAAACATGAACACTGAGCTATCTCCAGAAATCACTAGAACATGCTCCAAAACACATGGCAAGATTGCAAATAATATCAGTTTCAGACTTTGCAGAAATAATATCAGGTTGCAATGTTTAGAGCTATCAGACAATATGTTACAGGAACTTATCATGGCAAACAAAGGCATGGCATGAATCTACTTGTTGCGTAGAACAAAAGTCCCTTACTGGCCATGAGCCAAAAAGGATCAGAAGATATGATGGCACCCATGTAAACATGGCAAATTATATGACAGATTCAAACATGGCAGGAACAACAATAAGTAGGCATGTTGATGAGCTTGTACCACTCAGCACAGAGCATTACATGGCATGGAAAGGCAACCAACAGCAAGAAGACATGTTTATGAAGCTAGGCATGGCAAGAGCAAGTTGATAGGGTGCATGGATAACTAGCAAAACACATGGCAAAACTGAACTTAATGTTGACAGGCTGACAGCAACATTATTTAGCAACTTTGGAGCATGATAACAACAATCTACAGCAAGCTATAAATGCAACTATGGGCATGGATGGATAAAGAATTACATGTATAACAAAACATCCTTAGTGAACATCTCCAGATTATGCATATAATGACTTGTAGCAGCAGGTTTACATAGCATCACAAAATAACAGATTCAGCCTAGCAAAACAACAACAACAAGTACCCTACTTAGAAAGCTTGATGCACTCAGTACAAGACTCAAAAAAAATACATGGATGACACCCCTGTAAAGATGGCATGATGTAGTACAAAATACATGTAGGACTCATGCTCATAGGATGCACACCTCAAATGCACCAAAAATGACAAATCAGCAAGTTCTCACAGTTTCAGCAGATTAACATCATATAGAACTCTTGCAACGATGATTCAGGCATCAAGATGAGCTCAAATGAACATGGTGCAATGGGATTAAATGTAGAGCATCTTAGAGCGAACATTTTGACAGATTACACACACAAAACGGAGCAGTATGCAGCAAGTTATGACATGATGAACATGGCATGAAAATGCAAATATTTCGGGACTTAGCAGATTTTCGAAAAAAAAATAGGTGAGCGCAAATTTGCTAAACGACACCCAGGGCGTGGGATAGGGGGAGGCTCACCCTGGGCTTCGGCCCATGACGGAGGAGGAGGCAGGCCTGGGCGGCGGAGAGGTTGGGCTGGGCCGGCGCGCTGGGAGCTGCTGGGCCTGGGCTTGCGGGGCCCACGCGCAGGGGCACGAGCGCTCGTGCTCGGTCCCGAGCGTGGCAATGGCGGCGGACGGCGGCGGGGCTCCCGGACTCATGCGATGGTGCGAAGGCGACGAGGAGGCGCGGAAGAGGCGGATCCACAGCGGCGGAGGGCAGATCCGGGTGTGGGGGCTCCGTTCCCGGCAGTTCCCGGCCGGTCCAGGCGAAGCTGATGCTGGTGGCGCGAGCTCTAAGGCGGCGACGGTGACTGCACAGAGAGAGAGAGACGAGGAGATGAGGACGAGAGAAAGGAGAGGGAAGGAGGAGATGGGGCGTGGGGCCTGGCCTGGGAGGCAGAGGGAACCGGCGGCGGCACTGCTCCGGCGACGGGGAAGTGCGCAGGACAGCGGAGGCGCTCGGGCTGAGGCTCGGCCTCGGGCGCAGGAAGCGAGCGCTTCGGGGCGGCGGCGCGGATCGAGCCTCGGCCCAGACCGGGGCCCAGGCGGGCCGCGCACGAGCTTCGGCAGGCCCGAGCTGCTGGAGGCGCGGGGTGAGGTGGCGACGCCACATGGCGGTGGGGCAGTGGCTGGAGAGGGTCAGGGGGCGACGTGGCGCGCG
>NC_041391.1:601265772-601268420 GCF_002162155.2 Triticum dicoccoides
CTGTGGCTGGAGGTAGGTGGAGGCCCTAGGGGGCTAGGGTTGATTAAATAGGGTAGGGGTCTAGGGTTAAGGGATTTGGAGGGGCTTTCGGGCATCGGATCTCGATCTGACGGCTCCGGACAGAGGGGGGGGCTAGGTGGGCTGCAGGTGGGGTTAGTGGGCTGTGAAGAGAGGGGAAGAAATGCGGCCCGCACGGTTTTCGGAGACCGAAACCATCCGACGAATGTACCGGCAATGGTACCGCTACATGTTTAACGATTGGGCTATTAAACAAGCTCCGAATGAGACGAAACTTGACAGGCGCTGTGTCTACACTATAATAAGACTGCATGACAAGTTTCAACCCATTCCGAGAACATTTTTATGCCACTTATAAAATAATATTTTGGAGGTGCCGCGGGCGCATGCGAGTGTAGTTGGGCCAAGAACGGACAACAGAGAGAACCGGCGGGACCCGAACAGATGCAAGATGAAAACATGCAGATGAAATGCAGAAGATGACATGGCAAAATGCAACACGCAAGCAAAGACATGGCAACGCCGACGAATAACTAGCGGACACCTAGCACATCGAATCCGGGGCGTTACATATATGGGCCTTATTGGGCTTTAGGGGAAAGAGAGAGAGGGAGGTCGCGCGCTCCCCCAAGGCCTAATCCGTATTGGACTAGGGGGAGGGGCTGCGCCCCCTCCATCCTTCTCTTCTCTCTTCCCCTTCCTTGACTCCTACTCCTACTACATGGAAGGGGGGGCATCGGGAGTAGGACTCCCCAGGGTGCGCCATAGTTTCGGGCCGGCCCTCCCCCTCCTCCACTCCTTTATATACGGGGAAGGGGGACCCCATATACACACAAGTTGATCATTGATCTTTAACCGTGTGTGGTGCCCCTTCCACCATAATCCACCTCGGTCATATCGTCAGCGGCAGCTGGCCTGCGGGGATCACCGGAGTCCTCGGGTCGGGGCGACGGCCATAGGCCTGCCCGACCAAACTGTAGTCGTTCTACGTGTTCGTGGTGGTTGTGTGGAGTGGTGCGTGGCTAGGATTCGAGTCGGGGTGGCTTTATATAGACGGAGTAAGAGGGGGGGACGAGTTGCCGCCGGAGCGCTATGGACACGCGACAAACGTCGATGCGAGGCTGCAACGCTAGGGGACAGGGTGCAGCGTCAACGCAGGCGCTTGCCCACACTCGCAGACGAGCACAGGAGGCGGTTTGAGATGGGGACAAGCAGACGCGCGCACTGTGCTGTTTTGGCCACGACTGGAACGGGCTCGCCGCAGCGGCTCCGACATCGGCGAGCGCCAGGGAGGGGTCACCGGTGATGGGTCGAGGGTTGTGGCGCGGTGCGGCAGTCGGCGGCGAGCGCTGGAACGTGCACGCGCGAAACAGAGTGCAAGGCGCCAGCCAGAGCGCGTCGAGACGCATGCCAGGCACCATGTCCACGCGCGGTCACGAGGATGGCATGGTCAAAACAACGCCCAGGAGTGGCAAAACCTTGTCTACACTCTCGATCGTGCAGTGTTTAGTCTAGGGGAGGTGATGGCTCATGCCCAGCTTGACCGGAAGTGACGCCACTTAGCTAACAAGTTTCTGTACAGAAACTTGGCCGCCAAGTTTGGACACCTTCTAGAAGGCCATTAGGGCTGATCTCCTGGGGTTTAGGGTTTCTTAGGAGGGTGTTTTAAGCTCAAGAAAGATCAAGGCCAAAAGCTTAGGGAAAAATGCACTTGCTGTACAAAGTGCATTTCTAGTCCAGAAGTGAAAAGATTTTCTAAAACAAAAATATTACAAAAAGTGATGCAATATTTTTGCATGGGAAGATGTGCCATGGTCCTAAGAATATTTAGGAATTATCTTAGATTTTTCTGAGTAAGGAAAATTGAGGTTGCTTTGGAGCACAAAGTTCTGAAATGAACTTAGGAGAGAAAAATGAATATTTTCCTTTGAGGAAAAATATTCATTTTATTATTTTGGGAATTTGTGGGAGGAATAAGGTAGATAGGTCACTTTGGTGAAAGCCAAGGATATGCCCAAGTGACAAGTCCATTAGAATTGATCCAAAAATCCAAATCACATCAGGGCAAAAAACACGATGAAAACCAAGTCCGGAAATAGAGAGAAGGCAAGTCCAGCAAAAAGAGAGAAGGCGAAATCCAGGCTGTCACACCGGCGACTGGGATTTCGCCTGGGGGTGTCTCCGGAACTGTCCCCCCACTACTAGGAAAAGGGCTATAGATGATATGGCCACTAATGGCGCACCAGACATGTGGTGCGCCATTACTATATACTAATGGCGCACCATGTGTTGGTGCGCCATTAGTAATATATTACTAATGGCGCACCTGGTGTTTGGTGCGCCATTAGTAGTTTTGAAAAAAATGTTACTAATGGCGCACCATGGTATAGTGCGCCATTACTAGTTGACATAGTAATGGCGCACCACACCCACCGTGCGCCTTTAGTAGTTTTGAAAAAAAATAAACAAAAAATTTGCTAGTAATGCCGAGCCCCACCTCCCCTCGCCCCGTCGCCCCCTTCCCCTTGCCTCCCCCTTGACCCACCTCCCCTCGCCCCGTCGCCCCACCGTCCCAACCACCCGCTGCCACCCGCCACCACCCCCAGGCCCCACCGCCCCTCGCCCCATCG
>NC_041391.1:601268868-601276918 GCF_002162155.2 Triticum dicoccoides
CCCTGCTTCCGCCTCGCGCCCCCCCGGAGCCAGGCCCGCCGCCGCTGCCCTAACCACGGCCGTCCACCACCACCCCCTGCCCCCGGAGCCAAGGTGAGCATTTTTTTTGTTTTTTCTACTGTTTTTCTTTGTTGTTTAGGTTTAATTAGGTTATTGATAGGTTTAGGTTAGTGGTTGGTTTAGGTTAGTGCTAGATTTAGGTTTAGATAATTAGAAGAAGAAGAAAGTTGAAAAAAAGAAGAAGAAGTAGAAGAAGAGGACAAAGGAAAAAAAAGGAAGAAGAATAAGAAGAAAGTTGAAAAACAGAACAAGAAAGGAAGAAGGAGAAGAGGAGGAGGAGGAAGGAGAAGAAAGAAAAAGGAGAACAAGAAAAGAAGAGAGGTGGAGAAGAAGAAGATGGAAAGCAAAAGGAAGAATGCATCATTGTTTAATTGTAGAGGCTGATGATCGAAAAGTTGACCTTTCTTAGGAGTAGCATCTTCAAATAAGAAACCCTTCATGTCTTCAAATAAAATAACAGAACAACATAACTCAGAACGGTAATATAACCAAGAAATCATACAAAACATTAAAAAAGTGGAAACTACGGCAAGGTTTTGACATCATTAAACCCACCCACATGATTGAAATAAAAAAAACATAACTCTGCGTATGCAAAGACAGAAGGCATAACAGAGAAAAAATCATTATAAAGAAACTAGTTGCTGACATTAAGCTTGCACATTCAATAGGTCACACCTTTACTGCTAAGCCGGATATAGCGTTGGAACTCTATTTTGGGGTCACTGCCATACTCCATGACATCATTAGGCTGATGGTTCTGAACCTCTAGAAAGCAATATAATTCATACAGACATAAAAAAAGGCTCAAGCAGCACTCCAGAATTAATTGAACATGGGGAGGAAATTGTCAGGGCCAACCTTAGGTAAATCAGATATTGCATCTTCGAGGACGATAGCTTTTTTCAAGTGTTTATTTGCTGCTTCCTCATAAGCAACGAGACATCTCTGAGCACAGAACATCATTTTAGTAGGATGTAACAATCATTAGTCTTCGAGAAGAATGATATTAAATAACATAGTGGCTTGTGATGTATTTTCGTACCGAAAATGCATTTGGCACTAGTCCTCGCTGAACAACATCATGGGTGGGAAGCGGGAACTTCGGAAGTGCATTGGTGTAGTTGATTATCTTCTGCTCAAAATTTATGCTGCTATAATTTTGTATGATAATGTTGTAAGGGTACTAATTGGTCTCTTATGCTGCTTATCAGAGATGGGGGCAAGCAGCCATCGCTGCTCTGCCTCACCGGAGTACGAGTTGGATGCTTTCGAGTTCTTAAGTATCATACTTGGGACTTCAGTACCAGCCACGAGGCAGGTATATAAAACAAGAGATCTCCCCTTCACCCATCTCATTATGATAACTCTATTGTTTGCTACATCACTCCTTGTCCCAAATTGCAGAGGCTGCCTGACACTTTTATGAACATGCTGGGTGAAGATCCGCCAGATAATCTGAAGCTCCGATAGGCCAGCAGCGGGGTTTGCAGGCTGTGGGACGTGGAGTTTGTGTCGAGGAGGGCCACATGTACCTATGCCGTGGCTGGGAGAAGTTCTACAGTGCCTACGTCCTGCGGACCGGGTACTTTCTTCTCTTCAGGTACGATGATGACGCCACAATGCTCATCATGAAGGTTTTCAACGCGACTATGTGTTGCATGCGCTACGCTGACGACGAAGATGCCAGTGCGTTCTGCCTCTTCTTATTCCTCTACATTTGGCTTTGTCTCACATCGATTGTTAATGGTCATTGTTGCATTTGGACATGCAATGGGAGCAGCAGCAGCGACACTGGCTATAGCCAAAGCAGCAGCGATTATGGCTGTAGCAAAAGCAACAGTGATTCTGGCTTTAGCAAAAGCAGCAGTGATTCTGGCAGCAACAAAGACAAAAAGAAGGATGATCCGGACTGGAGTGGGGGAGAAGAGGAGCAGAGTGGGGATGAGGAGCTGCGGGATGACGATGGGCATCAGGCTGAGGATGACCTAGCGCTGGTGGTGGCTGACCAAGGGCAAGAGATGGTGGTGGCTGACCATGGGCAAGACATGGTGGTGGCTGAGGATGACCTAGCGATGGTCGTGCCCGTCCTGCCTGAAGGTGGCCTCGCGATGGTGGTGGTGCCTGACAATGACCACGCACCGGTGGTGGCGCCGGCGATCCCACAGCTGGGTGACATGACCACGCCAATTGTGGTAGAAGACTACATCCCACAGCTGCCTCCACCGCCTCGCCGCTCTTGGCGCATCAGGCTGAGGAAGGAGAAGGAGAAGAACAATGAGAACTGAACTATGTCAGGTATGTCAGATCTCCAAAATGATTTATATATACTTAGTTACCTATGTTATCTCTAATATGCTTAGTTTCCTATAGGTTAGCTCCAAAATTACTTATGTTAGCACAAAATGATCAAGTTTACATAATAAGCTTATAGTCTTCTTCTTATTCTTCTTCTTTTCCAAAATGACATATGTTAGCTTCATTTTACCTAAGTTGGCTCTAATATGCTAACTTAGAGCTTATATGCTTAGTTTCCTATAGGTTAGCTGCAAAATAACTTATGTTAGCACAAAATGATCAAGTTTACATAATAAGCTTATAGTCTTCTTCTTATTCTTCTTCTTTTCCAAAATGACATAGGTTAGCTTCATTTTACCTAAGTTGGCTCTAATATGCTAACTTAGAGCTTATATGCTTAGTTTCCTATAGGTTAGCTCCAAAATTACTTATGTTAGCACAAAATGATCAAGTTTACATAATAAGCTTATAGTCTTCTTCTTATTCTTCTTATTCTTCTTCTTTTCCAAAATGACATAGGTTAGCTTCATTTTACCTAAGTTGGCTCTAATATGCTAACTTAGAGAGCTTATATGCTTAGTTTCCTATAGGTTAGCTCCAAAATATGTTAGCACAAAATGATCAAGTTTACATAATAAGCTTATAGTGTTCTTCTTATTCTTCTTCTAGTATTCTTCTAGTGTTCTTCTTCTCCTATTATTCTTCTAGTCTTCTTCTTCTTCTTCTCTTGTTCTTCTTCTTCTCACTTCTTGTTTATCATTTTGTAGATTTGATTTAATTCACGGAAGCTTGCATGGATGGAGTGCTTCTTTAGCATTTGTGTTTTTATTTGGTATCAATGTGAAACTTTTGTGAATTGATGGATAACGGTGTTGGATGAATAATGTGAAACTTTTGTAATATGTAACGATGGAACTATGTGTTGGCTATGTATGTATATATGATGAAACTTGTGTGTTGGATATGATTGTTATATGGATGCTTGTTGTATATATATGTGTTGGATATCTCATATGTGAAATAGTGACCTGAGATTAAGAAAAAATGATTTTTAAAAAAAAATTGTTACTAATGGCACACTTCCATGTGGTGCGCCATTAGTATACCAGATACTAATGGCGCACCTGTGGGGTACTAATGGCGCACCTGTGGTGCGCCATTAGTATACCAGATACTAATGGCGCACCTGTGGTGCGCCATTACTAAAATATACTAGTGGCGTGGTACTAATGGCGCACCTGTAGTGCGCCATTAGTAGCCAAAACAGGTGCGCCATTAGTAGGCCTTTTCCTAGTAGTGCCCCTTGGCACGGTATCCTTTGAGACAACACCTCGGTGTCGTCCGTGGTCCTGGGGGAGGAGGTTGTCGGGAGTGAATCACTGTTCATCGCCGACGGGCCCAGAGACCCTTCCGAAGAGGATAAATCCATGCTGGATTTGGCCGGACTGCAAGTGCACGTCTGGCATGATAAGAAGCAATAAAACAAACATACTGGAAATGCTATTGTGTCCGGATACTTACGACTTAGCCAGGGGCTTGTCCCTGGGCTCCCACTCCTTGTCGCTATAGGTGGCTGCGGTGGAATGGTCCAGAAGGAAGGTTTTTCCCTTCTTGCACACCTCAGCCTCCCCAGACGGGGCGGCCTTCCTCTTCTTTCTCCCCCCGGTTGGGGGGGGGAGGGATTTCCTCTTCTTCCTCCTCGTCTTCATTGGAGGAGTGCGTTTTAGTGTCTTCGGATGTCACGTCCGATGCAACCTTGCACCGGAGACCTTTCCTGGTCCCCACTACCATCTTCTTGGCCTTCTTCTCCGGCACCTCGTAGGGCACCGAAAACAGAATCTTCATTAGAAGAGACAATTCTGGATCTTTAGGTAGTGGAGCCAGACAGTCAATCCGCTCTGCTATCGCTACCCAGTCCTATTAAACCGGCATGGAGGCTTAGATTCCTCCCGTGAATGTGCTGGTAAAAGGCACATCTTGCAAAATATAAAAACTCACCGGATTGGTTGGGCCTTTCGCGCTGAGTCCGCGATCTTCGGTTATGGGTGGTGGTACCTCGTTGGCATTGAACAAGACCTTCTAGACATCTTCGTGCATCGTGCTGAAGAGCTCTCGTAGTGTCTGGTGTTCGGCCTGGTCAAACTCCCACAGATTGCAAACCCGTCTCTGACGCGGAAGGATCCGGCGAAGGAGCATAACCTGGACCACGTTGACAAGCTTGATTTTCTTGCCTATCATGTTTTGGACGTAGGTCTGAAGTCTGGTCAGCTCCACCGGTGAGCCCCAGGCTAAGCCCTTCTCTTTCCAGGAGGTGATCCACATGGGGACGCCAGATTGAAATTCGGGGGTCGTCGCCCAGTTGGTGTTGCATGGCTCGGTGATGTAGAACCACCCCATTTTCCACCCCTTCACGGTCTCCACAAAGGAGCTTTCGGGCCAGGTGACATTGGGCAGCTTGCCCATCATGGCGCCCCCGCACTCCGCTTGTTGGCCGCCTGCCACCCTTGGCTTCATGTTGAAGGTCTTCAGCCATAGGCCAAAGTGGGGCGTGATGCGGAGGAAGGCCTTGCACACGACGATGAACGCCGAGATGTTGAGGATGAAGTTGGGGGCTAGATCATGAAAGTCTAGCCCGTAGTAAAATATAAGTCCACGGACGAACGGGTGGAGGGGGAATCCCAGTCCACGGACGAAGTGAGAGAGGAATACTACCCTTTCCTGGGGTTTCGGGGTAGGGATGATCTGCCCTTCGGCCAGAAGCCGATGCGCGATGTTTGCAGACAGGTATCCGGCATCCCGAAGCTTCGTGATGTCCTCCTCCGTAACGGAGGAGGCCATCCACTTGCCTCCCACTCGGGACATGCTCGGAATGACTTTGCGGAGAAGGTGAAAGCTTGGGCGTTGGAGCTCAAGCGAGAGAGAATGGAGGAGCAGAGGAATAAGAAGACGTGGGTGAAAAAGGGGAGTCCTTATCTCCTAATAAAGGAAGCAGGGATCCTGCGCCTCCCCACTTTCCCTAGAAACTCTCTTATTCCCCAAGCGCCGTGTTAATGGCGTGGTTGGGTTACCCACAACCATATTGATGAGAATTCCGTGATAAGGGAACACGATCTCTGCTTTGACAAGACGTGCCAATAAAACCGCCTCGCAAGATGCACAGTGGCAGGTTGAGAAAAACAGTTCGGATAATGACCGGGCCGCGGCGTGATGTCACGCTATGAAAAAGTTGTCAGCAGATTAGACTTGTGGAATGTTGTGCTCTCTACGGTGGTATGTGGAACTTGTTTTGCAGAGCCGGACACGATTCTTGTGTTCAAGATCTTCTTTGGAGTATTCGGAGAAGGAACCCGCCTTGCAATGCCGAAGACAATCTGCGCGCCGGACTCATCATCATTGAAGCCTGGTTCAGGGGCTACTGAGGGAGTCCTGGATTAGGGGGTCCTCGGACAGCCGGACTATATGCTTATGCCGGACTGTTGGACTATGAAGATACAAGATTGAAGACTTCATCCCGTGTCCGGGTAGGACTCTCCTTTGAGTGGAAGGCAAGCTTGGCAATTCGGATATGTAGATTTCCTTCTCTGTAACCGACTCTGTGTAACCCTAGCCCACTCTGGTGTCTATATAAACCGGAGGGTTTAGTCCGTAGGACGACAACTATCATAATCATAGGCTAGCTTCTAGGGTTTAGCCTCTACGATCTCGTGGTAGATCAACTCTTGTAACACTCATATCATCAAGATCAATCAAGCAGGAAGTAGGGTATTACCTCCATAGAGAGGGCCCGAACCTGGGTAAACATCGTGTCCCCCGCCTCCTGTTACCATTAGCCTTAGACGCATAGTTCGGGACCCCCTACCCGAGATCCGCCGGTTTTGACACCGACAAGGGGTAGAAAGGCCGATGAAGTACAGACGGCGTGATGTAAGATGCTTTGGTGCTGTGGAGTTAGTCGGTTTTGCGGGAGGGGGAGAGGAAATGGGGGTGCGGTGTGGTGAGGGAACCGGAAGTTACCAAAGCATCCCCGACCTATTATGTAGATGAGGGCGGTATTGTAACTGTTGGTCTCCGTGCACCAAGGACAAAAGGGGAATTTTGCATGCTAAAGACTAGGTGGCGGAAATTTTAGAAGGAGGCCGGAGATTTTGCTGCCCGCGGGATCGTTCGTATCCAGTTTCAACTAATTTTGGACCGTGCTAGCGGGAAGGTCATGCGAGACTGTGTACATGGGGCACACGTCAGCAGTTAATAACTGGTGTGAAGTCCACCCCAGAAAAAAAGACAATAACTCAAGATGATGCACCGATAACTTGGACGTTCACACGGTCGCGGCCAATCGTACGGGTGTAGAGGCGCGTTCACAAAAAAAGGGATCAAATGCTCAGCCTATGTATTTCTCGTGTAAATAGATAATTTAGTGCCATTGGTTATTTACTTTAAACATAATGCATTGACATGTTAGTGTAGAGGCGCACAAAAAGAAATGGATATTGTAGTCCTACAAAAGAAATGGATACTGTAGTCCGCTACTTAAAAGTGTTACCTCATATGATTACATAGCCTCCATTTCATAAATTGCGTACCCGTTGAATTCATATATGAATATTACATATATTACTTCATAATAGAACCTTAAATCATCCAAGACTAATGAATTTGAATGCAAGAGTAACAATGGTGCATGTACATGATAGCTACATTGGTTGTTTGAAGAAACATCACTGTAACTTTGGCATGCACAACTGAAAAGATTTTTTTAGATAGAAAAAAATGTGAAATGTGAGGGTCCAATCTTTATAGTGTTGAATCGATATTGTACCTTTGGCCACGATACGAAGTAGATATTGATTTATGTTCAAGCGATGCACATCCACGGTAGCTAGATAGTGATACGTGAATGAATTGTGCAATCTCTCTCACATGCATACATATCTCATTTCCTTGTGGCCATCGGAATCACACACGCGCACTTCGTGTATTTCTCTCCCTCCGTCAAGGTTAGAGTTCGTCTTTCTACCCATCCTACAAGTCTCTCACACAGGAACACACACACTCTCTCTCTGTCGAACATGCCCACCCCTTTAATTCCGCCCACCCACAACCACTAATGTCTCAAAGTATAATTATGTCTCTCACACATATGCCTAAGGTTAACTTGAGTTCCGGAACCATATGAATACATACAATGGGATTCCAACAGAGCTCCTTTTGTTTTGAGATTTCACTCACTCTCTCTCTCTCTCTCTCTCTCTCTCTCTCTCTCACACACACACACACACGCGCGCGCGCGTGCATACACATTGTTTCTCGCTTCATTTTTTCCGGCACTTGCATGCACAACGTTTGTTTATCTTCTTGATGCTTTAAGTATGCCTCGCACACATGCTAGCTACCTATCCCTTAATATAGCTAGATATGTGTCACACAAACTCCTCCCTACCAGCAAGATGCCCATGCGTTGCATGGAACATCAAGATGCATCTGTATGAGTAGTTTATCTTGTGGGAGAAAAGGATGAACGAGGGAATGCCTTATTTGGAAATGTGGAGAGGGGTGTGGGTATCTTTTTGCAAAATTGCCATATTTTATTTCCTATCCGTCAAATATAAATCAGATGACCTATATTGTAGGATGGCAGGAACACCATTATCACCAACTCTGTTTTTATAAGAGTAGAGATATGTAAGTGTCA
>NC_041391.1:601277162-601320360 GCF_002162155.2 Triticum dicoccoides
GATAGCAGAAGGGTGACAACTCGATCTGATCTTAATCTGTCAATTGGTTTCTCTCTCAAACATTGTGTCTCTGTGCCTCACTCAGACACACTCGATACGTGTTTTCTCTATAGCCCCCTCGATATGTAGACTTCTCGCGCGTGCACAACTGTAGTGACGATGATGCTGAACCCAGTGTGCCTTGTTTTTACCGGCCTCATGTGATAGTTTTCACCCTGTTTTCTGTTAATTAACAAGGCAGCCTTTTCTTTGTTACTACTAGTGAATCTGAAATCATTCAGGGCAAACATAAAATATATCACTTCAACCCAATTATAGCAGTAACTATTTTAAAAGAAACTAACTAGATGCTCGTGCATTGCACAAACCATCAAGATGCATTTGTATGAGTAGTTTATCTTGTGAGACAAAAGGATGAACGAGGGAAGGCCTTATTTGCGAATGTTGAGAGGAGTGTGGGTATATTTTTGCAAAATTGCCATAGTTTCCTTCCTATCCATTAGATATAAATCCGACGGCCTATATTGCAGGATGGCACACACACCATCATCACCAACTCTGTTTTCTACTCCCTCCGTTCTTAAATATTTGTCTTTTTAGAGATTTCAACAAGTGACTACATACGGAGCAAAATGAGTGAATCTACACTCTAAAATATGTCTACATACACATCCATATGTGGTAGTCCATTTGAAATCTGAAAAAGACAAATATTTAGGAACGAATGGAGTATAAGAGTAGACATGGAGATATATCGCTAGCATGGTCTACAACAAAAATGTGATGGACTGGTTAGCGCCGGATGCTCGCAATGCGATGATCTGAGTTCGAATTCTGTCTTTAACTTTAGATTTTTATATTATATATTACTTATTTAATATATACTTCTTTCGCTACTATATTGATAGTGGAACCCACATAGTACTTAGAATACAAGATTAAGGACGAAATTGTTTCTTTTCAACTTTCTGTACAAAGCTGTAGCCGCCCTGCAAGTCACGTGTACATTGTACATGCAATTAACTTTTTATAGAGGGAGAATCATACATGGAATTAACTCAAATGGATTGGATGTCACTCTATTATTTCCTGCATAAGAGCATCTCCAACGGTAGCCGGCAAATTTCCTCCCGCTTCCTTCCGTGGAGGACGACATCAAACACTAGCGGCATACATTTTCAAAACTCTAACCAACCAGATGAAATTCGTGCAAACACGGACTGATTTCATATAAGCATGAAGGATTTCGTATAAAAAAGCCAGATCTTCATATAAACATGATGGATTTCATTACATTTACATGAACTAAGCGGTGCTAATCCGGCTCTCTTGGTATAATTAATACTCCCTCTGTCCGGAAATACTTGTCCAAGAAATGGATGTATGTAGACTTATTTTAGTTATAGATACATACAATTTATCCATTCTTAGAACAAATATTTCCCGCCAGCTCGAGAGGGAGTACCTAATCTAAATGGCCGCCCGCGGATCCCTTTGTCTTCCTCATGTCCGGAAGACACTTGCGGGGTCGACGAAGGTCCTCGGAAGAGACGAAGCAGCAAAGAAACCACCTGAATGCGCAGTCGTCGCCTCGGCGGTGTTCTTCATGGGACCCAAGTGGCGGCGGCCTCCCGTGTTCTACTTCTCCTTGATGATGGCGGCGGACACGGAGAAGCTGGCCACCGACTCGTCGCTCTCCACGCACCCGGCTTCTGTCTCTGCCTGCATGGCGCTGCCGCAGGCACAGGAGGTGCACCCACAGATACGGGAGGCGCGGCCACCGCAGACACTGGTGGCGCGGTACGACGCGGTAGCAACAATGCCCGTACCAGCGTGCTCGTCCCCGTGCCGGCGTGGAGCAACTCGCCACTCCTCATCAAGCTGAACTGGAGTGGCGAGTTCCTGAACCATGCGCCTGCTTGGGGTGACAACTGGCTCCGTCGGGCCAAGCGAGGTTGGTGAAGCATCGAGCGGCCTTGCCCGTATCCGGAGGGCTCCGCGGGCCACCCAACCGGGTAGTATGCTGGAGAATGGCTCCTCGGAAGCCATCAGAAGAGTGGAGAAAATGGTGAAGGAGGAGATGGGAGAGCGGCGGAGGGGTGCGATTCTTGCCTGCTGTCTGTCTGGCCTCGTTTAAATAGAGGGCAGACGATAGGAGCGTGGCCGGCGTCTGGCTCATTTAAACTGAGGGCGGACGGGAGGAGCTCGGCTGGTGTTCCGTTTAATTCCGGCCCGCTCATGAACGGACGTGTGGCTAGAGTTTGCATGCGAGTTTAATGGAGGGGTTTGATGGAGGCGAGGAGGCGTGTTCAGCCGGGCATGCAGCAGGCGGCGCAGTACTATTCGATTTGACAGCAGGTGGCACAGTTCCTGATACGGCTTTAATGCAGACGAGGGAGGTGGTATCGGTTCCCGAAATGTTGAATGGACAATGCATCCTCCTTCAATTAGCATCGTGAATGCATGAGGGAAGTAATGGGAGGAGGACCTGGAAAAGAGGCTGCACGATGTGAATGCAACGCAGTTTGCACTCATATAAAGGCGCCCATCCATTCCAATGCATCTACCACGTCGTACGCACCTAAGCATTTGCCTAAGCACCTACACTAAGCACAAAAGTGCTCACTTCCAGACCCATGGCGGCGATGCACGCGAGCGGCGAGTGGCTGTGCCAGATGGTCCACGACGCCGGCCTATGGCATGGCGCCGAGGATCATCTCTAGACGGTGTTAGCGACCAGCTGGTGGATGGCCGCCGTCGATGCCAACTACGACTCTCAGTTGCACCAGATGATCGTTGCCACCACCAACAAGTTCATCGTCCTCAAGAAGCTTGCGGACGACATCACCATACTCCTCCAGCCCGCGCGCCCGGGCTCCTCATTGCCTGCCACCCTAATCGGCCTCCATGGCCAGAACCTCTTTCAAGCACTGGTGGCCCTGCGACTGCCCGCCGACACGACGAAGAATGTCCACCTGGAGGTCGCGATCGCCACGAGGCACCTCGCCTTGCAAGAATTCGTCGACCTACACATCCACGTGTACGAGCAAATCGTGTGCATAGGTATCTACAATGCTAGTGAGGACGCTACGATGTTGGCCTTCGCCAGCTAGCTGGAAGCCTTGGATGCCTTTGCTGAGAAGCACCTTGACCTCGCCACAAAAGTCGCCGCTCCTTAGCCGCCGGTCGGTGGCCCGGCGCACTAAGTTGAGGAGGAGGAGGTCATACATTGATAGATGCATCTTTCTTCTTGCCTCCTGTAACCACCACTGCGATCGCATCATCGTGGCCTTAATTCTTATTGTGCTATTGCATTCTCATTCCAGTCAATATCGACATGTGCGATCCCTTTGCTTAATTATATGCATCACTTAACTAGTACTCCATCCGTCAATTTATAAGTTATGCTTACCTTTTCCATCAACTTAGTGCAACGCGCGCGCATCTTGCTAGAAACACTAGAACATGTCGGATCGCATGTGACCAAACTGACGATGCACCAACCTAGCTACCACATACCCTGCTTATCTGGCGGAAATAGCCCCGCCCTAGTGTTTCCAATCGTTATTTCTATCTATCGATCGTGCCAAGGAGCAGAACCAAATGTTACAATTTATACATGTTTCTCTACTCCTACTCAGTTAGTGATGGTGGTGTGTCTGCCATCCATCGTTTCTGACCATTAGGTCTGCATCTTACGGCTGTGAGGTAAGTTGTGGCATTTTTGCAACAATAGCCCACTTCTCTGCTCCAATTTGCAGAAAACCCCTTATTATCTTGAAAGCAACCACATCCCTCCCTCATCTCATCAAAACAACCTGAGAAATATATTTTGAGTGAAAAGTAATATATTAGTAGTATATCAAAACAAGAGTGATTTCTTTCAAGTTTGTGAACAAGTACTACTATTCTACTACTTTGGATCCATCGCAACGCACGGGCACATTGCTAGTAAAAGGAAAAGGCCTTCCACGTTCGCATTGCACCCCCACACGCCCAAGAATCGGGAGTACTCCACCGCCCGTCCGGCACGCCACATAGCTTAGGGAAGGCGTGTTGCCTAGCAGTTTCACTTTCATGTGGGACCGCTGTTGAGCAAACCAACTATTGGCAAACCGCACCCCGCCCGCCGCCGGGTTGGAAAATAGAAACGAGGGGAAGATCTAGCTGTAGCACAGAAGCCAAGAAATTTGGTGTCAGATGGGGCTCGTTGATAGAGTAGGAGCATTCCGTACTACTACTCCTACTAGTACCAAGTTTGTACTATACAACTAGTACTACCACTATACAACTACGTACTTGCACGACACATTAATCATAGGACCAAAAAATGGGAAGATCTTGTTTTGGAAGATTTATCTTTTTTCCAGTCAACGTAGTATGAATAATATGATGTGGGGGGCACCCCTGAAGCTTATGTGGCTTGGTTGCATGGCTACGAAAGGTTAGAGAAAAATAAATAGATAATGTGTTTAGAGTGCACTCCACTAAATAGATATACTTTGGATCCATTGCAACGCACAGGCCGGCACATCTATATCTATACCCCTATATAGTGTATGAATAACTTTGAAAGTTGGTCGTTGGATGAAGCCAATCCGATGATACAAAGATGGCAAATCCAAGCACTACTGGTTGTTGGATATCATCTACATTCCACCAGATTCTGCCACATGTAGAATCTAGAAGACTCCATGGTTGAACTTAAGCAGAATGCACAAACAACCAGAATCTCATGCGTGCAATGCACATGTACTTTGCTAGCTAGTTGGTAGTAGTAAGAAACAAATTCCAGGTTTGGCATGAGCTCGTACTGTGGGAGCACCACAACGCCTACCGCTGGAGTTACATTTCCCTCTCAGGGCCCACGGGACCAAGCTTCAGTGGCTTAGTGCACCGACCTATGAATCAATGACATGCGAACCTTAAATGCGGCTGGCCCACATGTCATTCTCATGGTGGTGGTGTGGTTTGCGACTCACTTGTTCAAGATGAACCGGCCGGTGGTGGCGTGACTGTGGCGAGGGTGCCACAGCTGGGCGTCGGGGCGCTACGAGGCATAGATGGCCACACCAGCGGGTACTACCTGTAGTACAGAAGTACTCTAGCTGAGGATTGATGCCCGGGAAATGTGTCACAGCCGCTGGATGAAAATTCGATGGTGCGGGAGTACGGATCGGGGCACAGGAGCGGAGCAGGCAAACCGCGTCCAATCAGGTGTGGCTGTGGTAGAAAGTTGATGGTTGCCGCAGTTCAGTTCGACTGCATGTCATGCACACAAAGGCAGAGGAGCGGTGGGTGAGGGAGTCTTGGATTAGGGGGTCCTCGGACAGCCGGACTATATGCTTACGTCGGACTGTTGGACTATGAAGATACAAGATTGAAGACTTCGTCCCGTGTCCGGGTGGGACTCTCCTTCGCATAGAAGGCAATCTTGGCAATTTTGATATGTAGATTTCCTTCTCTGTAACCGACTCTGCGTAACCCTAGCCCCCTCCGGTGTCCATATAAACTGGAGGGTTTAGTCCGTAGGACAACAACAATCATAATCATAGGCTAGCTTCTAGGGTTTAGCCTCTATGATCTCGTGGTAGATCAACTCTTGTAATACTCACGTCATCGAGATCAATCAAGCAGGAAGTAGGGTATTACCTCCATAAAGAGGGCCCGAACCTGGGTAAACATTGTGTCCTCCGCCTCCTGTTACCATTAGCCTTAGACACATAGTTCGGGACCCCTACCCGAGATCCGCCGGTTTTGACACTGACATTGTTGCTTTCATTGAGAGTTCCACTATGTCATCACCATAAGGCTTGATGGCTCCTTCCATTGTTTACAACGATGCGGTGCAGGGTGAGGTTTTCCTCGCCGGACAGATCTTCGTATTTGGCGGCTTCGTACTGCAGGACAACTTGCTTGGCCATCTGGAGCAGATCGATAGCTATGCCCATGGCCATCAGGTCAGGTTTGGAAGCCTGAACTACACTGTCGACATCCACGGAGACTTGATCTTCAACGGATTCGAGCCCATGACAGGTGCGCCCTATAGCCTTGATGAGCATGACTTAGATCTACCATCGGATGGTGATCAGGAGATCACACCTACAGCTGCTCCGGCTTTAAATCCGGAGCAGATCGTGCCATCCGAGGACGGGTGGATGGACCTCGCCATGGAGGCCGCACACTCAGCGGCGATAGAGCTGAACATAGATCTCACTTCCAAGGAGGTCTATGTCGTCGGACCCTCGGACTCGTCTCCCGCCATAGGCTCCGAACCGCGTGCATCCATGTCCATTGGACCTGACTAGGCACCGATCATGGAGTTTAGCTCCGCGGACATCTTTCAGCACTCGCCCCTGGGCGATGTGCTAAATTCATTAAAATCTCTCTCCCTGTCAGGAGACTCTCGGCCGAACTATGTCCGACTTGAGTGGGAAGCGGATGACAAAGGAATTCGTTGCCCACCGACCACCCATTTAATAGCCACTACCGATGACCTAACCGACACGCTTGATTTTGACTCCGAAGACATCAACGATATGGACGATGAAGCCAGAGAAAAATGGGAACCACCGCCCCCAGGGCACTGGACGGCCACCTCATCATATGATATATATATGCTGGAAACACCCAAAGAAAGCAATGGCGATCATGCAACGGAGGATAATCCCCTTGAAAAGCAAACAAAGCGCCGAAGTCAGCGGCACCGCTCTAAAGCCCACCATAGCAAAAATAGCGATACCGACACAAGAAAGAATAATACCCCGGACGATGCTAAAGATAACGACGACCCCGTAGACCTAGCGATGGAGCAGGATTAGCCAGGAGACGACGAACACAGTCCGGGGACGCTGTCTGATCACAGCGATCCGAAGACAAAACTTATAAACCTGTCTTCGGAGAGGAGAACAGTCCGGACGACGATGCACGCATCATCCCGCAAAAGCACTTGGAACAACAACACCTCCAGAAAAGGCTTATTGCTACCACGAGGAGCATGAAGAAGCAGAACCAACGGCTTAAAGCCGCGCAGGATACACTCAACCACAGATGGAACAAAGTGCTCGACACTGACGAAATATACGGCAATGATCGCCGCGCAAAGAGCTACCCAAAACGCAAGCTACTGCCCGAATTTGCTAACGAGGTTGTCGCGCCCGTTCCGTCGAAAAACAATACCTCCGACCTGCCGGACAGACCACCCCGTGGACGAGATAGAGCGGCCAATGACACCGCACACAAGTCAGCACACGATCTACATGACCACCTGGACAAAAGAGCTGGCATGGCCAGGTCCATCTATGGATCTAGGAAACGTGTTCCTATGCAGGATCATGGCCACCAAACCAACTATACTGATCGACTGCCAGCTCGGAATCAACACCAAACACTACAACCGTCGGACCCATGACACGACACATCCAAGTACAGGGGTGCCGCACACCCCCTGTGCTTCTCCGATGAGGTACTGGACCATGAATTTCCAGAGGGGTTTAAGCCCGTAAACATCAAGGCATACGACGGAACGACACACCTTGTAGTCTGGATTGAGGACTTTATTCTTCAAATACCTGCCCCTCAAGTTGAAAGGACCAGCTCGACACTGGTTGAAAAGCCTCCCCGAAAATTCCATTAGAAGCTGGGAGGAACTCGAGGACGCTTTCAGGGCTAATTTTCAAGGAACATATGTCCGACCTCCAGATACAGATGATCTGAGTCATATTATTCAACAACCCGAAGAGTCAGCCCATAAGCTTTGGAACAGATTTCTCACTAAGAATAACCAAATCATCGACTGTCCGGATGCCAAAGCCTTAGTAACTTTCAAACACAGTGTCCGGGACGAATGGCTTGCCAGACACCTCGGCCAGGAAAAGCCAAGGACAATGGCAGCCCTAACAACTCTTATGACCCGCTTTTGCGCGGGCGAGGACAGTTGGTTGGCCCGCAGCGGCACCAGCGATCCAGGCACATCCGAAATCAGGGATGGCAATGGAAAACCGCGACGCAATAAAAACAAGCGTCGAAATAATGAAGACAACCAAGACAATACAGCCGTAAATGCCGGATTCAGGGGCTCTAGACCTGGTCAATAGAAAAAGCCATTCAAAGGCGGTAGAGATGGTCCGTCTAGCCTAAATAAAATTTTAGACTGGTCCTGTCAAATTCATGGCACCCCCGAGAAACCTGCGAATCACACCAACAGAGAATGCTGGGTCTTCAAGAAGGCTGGCAAGCTAAACGCCGAACACAAGGGGAGGGAGCCACCAAGTGAAGACGAGGATGAACCTCGCCAGCTGGACACTGGGGGACAGAAAAATTTCCACCAGAAGTCAAAACAGTGAACATGATTTACGCGACCCACATACCAAAGAGGAAGTGCAAACGCGCACTCCGAGACGTATACGCTGTAGAGCCCGTCGCCCCCAAATTCAACCCATGGTCGGCCTGCCCGATCACTTTCGATCGCAGGGATCATACGACTAGTATCCGGCATGGAAGTTTGGCTGCCTTGGTGCTCGACCCAATAATTAACGGATACCATCTCACCCGAGTCCTCATGGACGTTGGTAGTAGTCTTAATCTGATATATCAGGACACTGTCCGCAAGATGGGGATAGACCCGTGAAGAATCAGGCAAAGCAGTGCTACCTTTAAAGGAGTAATACCAGACGTAGAGGCCCACTGCATGGGCTCTCTAACATTAGAGGTTTTATTTGGTTCTCCGTACAACTTTCGAAGCGAAGAGCTAATCTTCGACATCGCTCCATTCCAAAGCGGCTATCATGCACTACTCGGAAGAACGGCCTTCGCTCGTTTCAATGCAGTACTGCATTACGCTTATCTCAAACTTAAGATGCCCGGTCCACATGGCGTCATGACAATTAGCGGAAATATAGAGCGTTCCCTACGTGCGGAAGAATATGTGGTGGCTCTAGCAGTCGAACCACTGAATGGCCTCTCCAACCCTAGTAATTAATCGGTCTTCGAGACCACGGACACGACTAGACATGTTCGGCGCACCACTAGTTGTAGCAGCCAAGATAAACCTGAGCTTGATTAACGGCTATGCCCCCATATGTGGTGTTGGGGCTGCCCGCACGAAAAGGATCCATAGTTCGGCTGAATCCTACTTACACTCAAGAAATTGAATTTTCACGTTCGTTGAGTTTACTGACTTTGCGCACGGTCACACCAGACTCTTTCACCTGGGTTTTTCTTTCTTTTTACAGATGACCATCGTGCTACACCCTTCCAGGATACGGCACAACAGAGACAAAGGCGCAGACGTGCAGCAGGGCCCCGTTCCAAGGTTTCTTTTTAGATTAAGACCCTGTGTAAAACTTTTTTATTGTCTCTTGTTGGCTCACACCCTCCTGGTACTTAAAACGACCAAGAGGGATACCGGCGTTGTTGGCAAGCTTATCATTCGCCGATCTAAAATAGACGTTACAAAGGCAATAACCAATGTGTCTTTGGGATTTATGCTCTCACCACAGCCGCTCTCTCGTCACGCCAGATTAATGCACGTACCTGGAAATTCAGGGCTCATTATCAAGGGCGGTACTCAGCCCGGTATATGTTGTAAAGTCCGAATACCTTCGGGACTGTTCGGCGTCACGAGTTTGGCCTTATATGCATCAGCTCCGAATCATGTCTTTGGTCAATAGTTGGGTTTGCCCGGCTCCCGTGTTTTGCTACCTTACGTTCCACTATATCGGCTAAGGTGGCACCAAGAGAACTACTGCGATTGTGCCCTGGTTCATCCGGATGAGCACGTCAGTAGATAAAGCCGAAAACTGTCTGTCATGATAAAGCGAGAGACTGGTGAACCACCCGATGTCTCAGCAGAATCTTCTTGATTCCTCTGCATTAACGAAGGACCAGTTTCCCGGTCACGTATGTACACACATTGTATTCGGATGAACGCAGACATACTAGGGGCTATATAGTAGCCCCACCATCAAACTCCTATGGCTAAGTGAAAGTGTTAAAGCTATATAGTCCAATTACCTCGTTCGCCGCGCTACCACCTCCTTAACAGACAAAGACGTTGGATCAAGTGTGATTAATTATGCGCTTTGCCAAACACCTCTGCATTATATGCGAGGGCGCTGAAGCCGACGACTGCAAACTTTCAGGTTATATACATATATACATAAGCGGCCGCACAGGAGGCACTACAATACTTTATGGGAAAAAGTATAAATATAGCCTTTATTATCAAAAGCATTGTTTTTACAATCAAGATACATGTCACTGGAACATGGTATTCTTTGAGCATCGAGCCTCTATTAAATGGGCACCTTCTAAGACTTCTTCAAAATAGTGCTCGGGCGAGTCCTGGCCCCCGGGCAGACCCCTGGTTGCAATATCGGTGGCCTCCATCTTCGCCCAATACGTCTTAACACGGGCAAGGGCCATCCGCGCACCCTCTATGCACGTCGACCTCTTAACAACATCGATATGCGGCACAACACGAATAAATCATTGCACCAAACCAAAATAACTATCTGGACTTGGTTCCTTCGGCCATAGGTGGTCCACGACAGCCTTCATGCCAAGTCCGGGTAATCTATGGAGCTCGGCCCATTCGGCCATTTGCTCATTCAACAACATCGGATGCCTTGGAGCACTGAACTGCGACCAGAACAATCTTTCCACCTCATGATGTTCTCGATCTTTGAAATACTGTGTCGCATCAGCATCAATCTTTGCTAAATCCAGGTATGCATCTGCAGAACTCTAGAATTGATCAAGAGGGGCATATTTCGGATCGTCGAACTTCGTTCGCACTAAAAAGGGCTTCCTAGCCGCGATATCATCGGCTTGCCGAAGCTCCTCCCGCGCTGCTCTGATTTCAGAATGAGTTTCCTTTGCTGCTTGCAAGGCCTTCTTTAGGTCAGCCATTTTCGTTTGGTTTTCCCTTTCGAGAAGCTCATATCGGCTGGGGACATTTTGTAGCTCAATGACCATGTTGGCTATTTTACCCTCACTTTGGTGATGAGCAGCCTGTTCGGCTTTTAATTCTTCGGCTGCCTTCATGGCGGCCGCATCACTTCTCCTGGCTTGATCCTTGGCCCGGGCAAGTTCTGCCCGAAGGGTTTCCATGGCGGCAGCTCCATCTGTAGTCAAAGCATATTATAAATCCTAGCATCATGCTCTTATTAATATTTTCTAACCGCTCAAATATAAATACCCTGTGCCTCGTCAAGCCGCTTGTTCACAAGCTGATGTCCGCATCGGCCACGTCAAGTTGCCGCCTCAGTTAGGAAAATTCAGCAGTCCGGTCAGCCGCCGGGTATGCAGCCGCCTGTGTACAAAATCAACGCTATCATTACCTAAGACTATGATCCTCTGCTTGCCTCACCCAGATGGCAACCAGAGTCTCAGGGGCTACTATCTATACAATGTACACCTTGCGTGTATGGTACAATCAAAAATATATATCACTTTGTGTACCTCAAAGCCTCTTAGCAGGCTCCTAAAAGCTTCATTCAACCCGCTTTTTGCGGATGATATCTTCTTAACCACCATACCCATTAAGGTACGATGTGCCTCTGAGATAGCCGCCTGCTGTAGAAGAACTGTCAATGTGTCTGGTTGTATATCGGATAGTTCGGGGCCTTTCCTATTGGTCTCTCTAGGAGCTGAAAACCCCTGACTTCGGGCAGCGAAGAGTTACCTTCTGGTCTTTGCAGATCGGGAGAGATCCTCCAGGATGACACCTCAGGATCATCCGCCTCATGAGGTGGAGAGGTGTGAGGAGGCGTTTCGCTCTCCATCATCTCCGAAAGAAGATCCTCCGATGACGAACATTGTGGAGGAAGGCTATGAGCCGAACTACAAAACATATGTCTCGGTCGTTATTCTCAGGAAAAGAACGGGGTATGCTTACTAGACACCTTTGCTCACTTACGGCTTGGTTAATGGCTGGCCCCCCTATGGGCGTTGTGCAGCAATGTTTCCCTCTGGGGCAGGGCCCCCTGATGCAGGTTTCTTCCCTCGTTTGGAGACCTCTGCTTCCAAGTCTTAGGGGCGGTCCTTTTCTTCCCGTGGGAAGAGGGGATGCCAGAATCTCCTCCCCGTTCATCCTCCGGCACGGGGGTACTAATTTCCCCGGTTAGGATGCGTAACGTACCTCTAGTATGAAGTCCGCTCTTGGCTTCCCTATTCCTCTCCTCGTCCTCCCCTGATGGCACTTGATAAGATGCATGAGCCAGCATCCTGGTTAGTACAGGATCTGGCGAGTCTTCGGGAAGAGGGGCCGAACACCTGATCCTCTCCGTCTTTCTTATCCAGTCCTAGCTGAGTGTGGTTTTTTAGAATAATGTTGTGACAAATACAATGATATCATGTTCGGTCACGGAGTTACTTACCTGGGTGTCTGGACGGTTGTAGTTGAGGCCTGCATCCTCTGTTTTGTCCGGACACTTTATTCGTGATCCGAAGAATAAGCAATACATCCCTTCGAGCGTCACACCGAAGAAATGCTGAATGGTTTGCGGTCCTTCCGGGTTGAACTCCCACATGCGGAGAGATCGACGTTGGCATGGCAGGACCCGACGAACTAGCATTACTTGAATTACTTTGACGAGATTAATATCCCTCTTGAGGAGATCCAGAATACGGCTTTGCAATATCGGCACATCACTAAACGATCCCCGGTCCAGCCCCTTGTTGAGCCATGATGCAAGCTGTGGCGGAGGGGCAGAGAGGAAGGCTAGGGCAGCCGCCCACTTCCTCCCTCAAGGCGTGGTGATGTAAAACCACTCCCGTTGCCATAGGTCAGAAACTACCGGGAAAGAGCCCTTTGGCCATAAAGCATTGACACCTTTGCTTATTATAGCGCCTCCGCACTCCGCGTGTTGCCCGTCGGTCATCTTCGGCTTCACATTGAAGGTCTTGAGCCATAAGCTGAAGTGTGGGGTAATGCGGAGGAAGACGTCACACACAACGATCAACGTCGAGATGTGAAGGAAGGAATCTAGAGCTAGATCATGAAAATCTAGCCCGTAATAGAACATGATCCCTCTAACGAAGGGATGAATACCAAAGCCTAGCCCTCGGAGGAAGTGGGAGATGAATATGACACTCTCATTGGGTTCGGGAGTAGGGATAACCTGCCCTTGAGCAGGAAGCCTATGAAGGATTTTGGCGGTCAGATACCTAGCCTCTCTAAGCTTCTTGATGTCCTCCTCTATGACAGGAGAGGCCATCCACCAGCCTTGAAGGTTGGATCCGGACATGGTTGAAGGTCCGGAGCGCTTAGACTAAACCTTGGGTGTTGTAACTCGAGGTGGGAGAAGGGAAGGATCAGGCGTGGAAAGAAAAGGATAGGTCTCAACCTCTTTATAAAGAGGATGAATGTCAAGCGTCCTCCACGTGGCCGTTTGGAACTTGACTAAACCAAGGAGTCGTACCAATGGGACGGTTAGGTTACCATGCTCGTATTGATGAGAATCCCGTGATAAGGGGGACACGATCTCTGCTTCGACAAGACATGCCAATAAAACCGCCTCGCAAGACGTGTAGTGGCAGGTTGGGAAAAACTGTTTGAATAAATACCAGGCCACGGTGTGATGTCATGGTAAGCAAAAGTTGTCAGCAGATTAGACTCGTGGAATATTGTGCTCTCTTCGGTGGTACGTGGAACTTGCTTTGCAGAGCCGGACACGATTCGTGTGTTCAAAATCTACTTTGGAGTATTCGGAGAAGGAACCCGCCTTGCAATGCCGAAGACAATCTGCGCGCCGGACTCATCATCATTGAAGCCTGGTTCAGGGGCTGCTGAGGGAGTCCTGGATTAGGGGGTCCTCGGACAACCGTACTATATGCTTATGCCGGACTGTTGGACTATGAAGATACAAGATTGAAGACTTTGTCCATGTCCGGGTGGGACTCTCCTTTGCGTGGAAGGCAAGCTTGGCAATTCGGATATGTAGATTTCCTTCTTTGTAACCGACTCTATGTAACCCTATCCCCCCTCTGGTGTCTATATAAACCGGAGGGTTTAGTACGTAGGACAACAACAATCATAATCATAGGCTAGCTCCTAGGGTTTAGCCTCTACGATCTCGTGGTAGATCAACTCTTGTAATACTCATATCATCAAGATCAATCAAGCAGGAAGTAGGGTATTACCTCCATAGAGAGGGCCCGAACCTAGGTAACATTGTGTCCCCCACCTCCTGGTACCATTAGCGTTAGATGCACAGTTTTGGACCCCCTACCCGAGATCCGCCGGTTTTGACACCGACAGTGGGACTGAGAGGGATGAGGCGTACGTCGGGGGACGTCGTGCCGTGGGTTGGAGTGGAGTCGTGGGAATCGCTTGTGGGTGTGGCGGTGGTAGAAACAAGAAACGTGATGGTCGCTGTGGTTCAACTTCCATGGACAAGCTATCATGTCTGCTGACACATGTATATGAAATCTAGAGTGCTTATATTTCAAACCCGTCAACAAGTATTATTGTACTACTTTGGATCCATTGCAACACACGGGCCAGCACATTGGTAGTAGTAGTCTCTATCTCTATCTCTACTCTACTCTTATGAAAACAGAGTTGTTGATGATGGTGTGCCTGCCATCCTGCGGTATAGACCGTCCGAGTTATATTTGACAGATAGGAAGGAAACTATGGCAATTTCTAAAAAACATACCCACACCCCTCTCCACATTTGCAAATAAAGCATTCCCTCGTTCATCCTTTCCTCCCACAAGATAAACTACTCATACACTAGTAAGGTACACATGCATTGAACGCATGAGATTTGGAAACCAAATTATGAATAAATACACACTATCGCATGTAAAGCTTTGAGTCATATATGCATGATGTAGATGCTCATTTATTTCTTATAGTTCATCTCATTCAAAATCAATTAGTTTTACAAAAATGTTAAGATTCATGGGGTTGTGCATTATAAAGCATAAAGTAAAAAACAAATAATGGCAATTCATTTAAAAAAAGTTTGGGCAATTATGATACGGAAGATTCTAGAACAAAGGAGAAGTGCTTGTGTTTTGAGGTTTGTGCATTATGCTTAAGTTCAACCATGGAGTCTTCTAAATTATACATGTGGCAGAATCTGGTGGAATGTTGATGATATCCAACGGCCAGTAGTTCTCGAATTTGCATCCATCGACCATCTTTCAAAGTTACTCGCACACTATATAGGGGTATAGAAATCTTGATGTTCCGTGCAACGCATGGGCATCTTGCTAGTACTCTTATACTAGCAGGATATATACTCTTATAAAAAGCAGAGTTGGTGCTGATGGTGTGCCTGCCATCCTGCAATATAGGCTGTTCGATCAATATTCGACGGATAGGAAGGAAACTATGACAATTTACCCACACTCCTCTCCACATTTGCAGATAAGGCCTTCCCTCGTTCATCCTTTTCTCCCACAAGATCTTGATGTTCCGTGCAATGCACGGGCTTCTTGCTAGTCTTATAAAAAAAATAGAGTTGGTGATGGTGGTGTGCCTACCATCTTGCAATATAGGCCGTCCGATTTATATTTGACGGATAGGAAGAAAACTATGGCAATTTTGCAAAAAGATACCTACACCCCTCTCCACATTTGAAAATAAGGCCTTCCCTCGTTCATCCTTTTCTCTCACAAGATAAACTATTCATACAAATGCATCTCGATGTTCCGTGCAACGCACGAGGATGTTTCCTTGGGGGTCTCTCTAGCGCGGCATGGCCATAGTTGCAAGTTGACGCCCCTTGAGATGCCGACGTTGAGGGGCACTCGGATTTCGTCCGATGAGCAGGTAAGATGAGTTTGATCACGTAGTAAATACATTCTAAAGACTACTTCCATGTCCATTTCCTAATTCTCCCCCTGCCCATTGTTTCATAGGTTAGGCTCGGTGCAGTGGAGATTGGATTGCATATGTACGGGAGGGTACCAACATCAATTTGCACAACATTTACAACGGTGAAACTGTTCCCGTAGAACCTTTGTCCAACATTGGGATCAGCCATGCAATGGGCCACTGCCTGAATTGGTATGATGGAACCACGACGTGATTGAAGAATATAGCACAAACCTTGCACATGGCGGTCAAAGGTGGACCATGCTGCCTGCGGCCAATTTGTTGTCGTACGAGTACAAAGACGTTGTGCTCCTTTCTAATCGGATCTTCGCGATGACAAACCAGGGGACTTGTTTCGTATGGGACACATCCTACGGTATACTCCCTCTCTCCCAGTTTATTTGTTTTGATTTTTTTCATTTTATAAGTTTCAAATTCAAATTTGGAGCTCCCCATCACAAGTTTAGATTACAATGTCCATTAAATCATTGCGTGCATGTATAGTAAAGAAACAAATCTCGAGTTTGGCACGAGTTTATGCAGCGGTAGCACCACAAGGCCTGGCGTAGGAGTTACATTTCCCACTCAGGGCCCTCGGGACTGAGCTTCAGTGCCTTACTACTCCTGCCTTTGAGTCAATAACATGTGGACCCGATAGGTGGCTGGTCCACATATGCTCCCGAAGGCAGAGGGGCAGTGGGGCCGAGAGGGGTGAGCCGCAGGTCGGGGGATGTGTGGTGTCATGGGTTCGAGCGGCGTCTTGGGAATCGTGTGTGGATGTGGTAGAAACTTGATGCTCGCCGCATTTCAGGTGACCCACATGTCATGCACACAAAGGCAGAGGGGCGATGCAGCCGAGAGGGGTGAGGCACACGTCGGGGGACATGGTGCCGTGGGTTGGAGCGGTGTCGTGGGAATCGCGAGTGGCAGTGGATGAAACGTGATGGTCACCATAGTTGGACTTCCATGGACAAGTTGTCATGTCTACGGACACATGCATTGCATACTGATCACTGGAAGGAGTAGTAGAGAAAGCTAGGTGGATAAATAGTTCCTTATAGTCAAGCGGACCCACGCTACTACTTGTTCCAAAGACATGCACACCATCGAACTTCTTCTTCTCATTCTCATTTTTTGTGGGAGACGGCTTCGCAACAAGCTCTTTGGACCTTGCAACTATCTCAAAACTCACACGGGCATTGAGGGCAGCATATTTTATCCGCTCGTACGTCAAGGGATAATTCTCCCATCCAGACAACCTTAATGCCAGCGTCTCATCACCCTCCTGAAGATTTGTACCGAGCACAAAATTTGCTACATCGAAAAGGGATGGTGTCTGTTTATCACAATCTTCTACAGGAATTTTGATTCTGGTTTGTAGGTCAGTGATGCTTTTCAAATCAAGATTGTAGAGCGCCAGCTTCTGTTTGTCCCCTTCGATGGCTGCCCAACAGAAGTATATGTCCTACCGAGACAAGAAATCGTGAAGCTCGCCTGGTATGGAGGGCGCATGCATGATGTGGTACACCAAAACATCATCTTTGAGGCACAACTGAAGGACGGCGGCGCATTGGATCTTCCTAGTGACAAGCTCCATGTACTCTGCGTCGAGACCAATGACCTTCATCTCTACCTTTTTGTGGGAGTTTGATACATTGTTGATCCACTTCCAAACAACCCATGGGTGGTCGGTGACGGTGGCAACTATGCTCAACAAGCCTTCAACGGGGACATGTTGGACACTAAAAACCTGCATCTGGATCTCTTTCGCCATTTGGAACTACTGGAAGGGAGGGCTATGGTTTGGACAATTAGGATTAGATGGCTAGTCTAACTGAAGTAGATGATTATTTAAAGGGGCTAGAGAATTACTCTAGGAGTATGTGAAGAGGTTAAAACAATGTGAATGCAGTGGGGTTTGGAGGCAAATGAAGACGAAGGAGAGGTGAAGAAGCCGAGGAAAATCGGTTCCCGATGGAGATGTAAATGGGAGAAGTGGCGTGCAGGCAGTTGATTAGACGGCTAGGTAGACTAAACGAAAAGGCTATGTGGGTAGACCGAGGAGTTGTACCTGTTCGTGTACGTGCCCATACTTCTAGCGCTACATGTGCCACTGGCTAGTTAAGGTCACTCTTTCAAATCACCGTGGTGAGACATTTTATGATTCCTTTTTATTTCTGCACCTTTCCTGATAGGTGGGACCTATGCAAATAGATAAAAAAATATGTCGTAGCTGGTTCAGATGGATATTGGCGCGTGCGTGGGAGACACAACATTCTCTGGTTAAGGAATACACGGTTATCCTCAAAAAAGAAAAGGCCCATCTTCACGCTTCCGCATGCACGAGTTTGGTTCTGCTCGCAATATGGATGATACCTGGAGGATGAAGTGAACGCAGAGGCATGCTAGCACGGGAGACCTATTTCCGCTATACAGTACTGGAGTACTCATGTTCCTACTACTACTACTAGTAGTAGTAGTACAACTGTGGTACGCTTGATGGTCAAAATACTATTCATCCGGTCCTCACAGTGAAGTGACAACACCCTGCACCCAACACTAGTCCAGGCGGCGTGTTCAAGTTACCAAAGTCAGCCTCACCCTGTGCACTGTGCAGTCTGTCATCGTTGTTGTATAGCACATTAGCATGCCTCCCCTTGTCTCTCTCTCTCCCCAAGCACCACTCCATCTCCATCTCATTGTGCCCCCGCATACCGTCGCCTTGCTCGCCTCCCCCAGTACCACTATTCCCTCGCTAGCTGCTCCAGCACCGACAGCCTTCTCCCCCATAAATCAAACCCCGGAAAACCCCACCTTCCAAACTCCACCATGGCCGAACGCGGACCGCACAACATCCATATGAGCCGTGATTGGAGCAATCTCCTAGTGACATCCTCGACCTCTGTTGTTCGTGTATGGATATGTTGAGCGCCCTACGGCTGGCTGCATGCTCGAGGGACATGCACACGACCATCGTCGAAGTGAGGCCTAAGCTTTTCAAGACACCCTTCTTGCTGCTATCTGGTCTTGCGAGATTTGCTCACCATGATACAGAGGCGTACATGTTGCCCCTCGACTTCAATCTGATCTCCATTAGCCGAAACTTCTTTACAGGTATGTAGTGGGTGATGACCCACAAGTATAGGGGATCTATCATAGTCCTTTAGATAAGTAAGAGTGTCGAACCCAACGAGGAGTAGAAGGAAATGACAAGCGGTTTTAAGTAAGGTATTCTCTGCAAGCACTGAAATTGTAGGTAACAGATAGTTTTGTGATAAGATAATTTATAACGGGTAACAAGCAATTAAAGTAAATAAGGTGCATCAAGGTGGCCCAATCCTTTTTGTAGCAAAGGACAAGCCTGGACAAGTTGTTATAATGAGAAAAGCGCTCCCAAGGACACATGGGAATTATCGCCAAGCTAGTTTCATCACGCTCATATGATTCACGTTCGTTACTTTGATAATTTGATATGTGGGTGGACCGGTGCTTGGGTGCTGCCCTTTCTTGGACAAGCATTCCACTTATGATTAACCCTTATTGCAAGCATCCGCAACTAAAAAAGAAGTATTAAGGTAAACCTAACCATAGCATGAAACTAGTGGACCCAAATCAGCCCCTTACGAAGCAACTTATAAACTAGGGTTTAAGCTTCTATCACTCTAGCAACCCATCATCTACTTATTACTTCCCAATGCCTTCCTCTAGGCCAAATAATGGTGAAGTGTCATATAGTCGACGTTCAAATAACACCACTAGAGGAGAGACAACATACATCTCATCAAAATATCGAACGGATACCAAATTCACATGACTACTAATAGCAAGAATTCACCCATGTCCTCAGGAACAAACGTAACTACTCACAAAGCATATTCATGTTCATAATCATAGGGGTATTAATATGCATTAAGGATCTGAACATATGATCTTCCACCAAATAAACCAACTAGCATCAACTACAAAGAGTAAGCAACACTACTAGCAACCCACAGGTACCAATTTGAGGTTTGGGTACAAAGATTGGATACAAGAGATGAACTAGGGTTTGAGAGGAGATGGTGCTGGTGAAGATGTTAATGGAGATTGACTCCCTCCCGATGAGAGGATCGTTGGTGATGACTATCGGTGTCAAAACTGGCGGATCTCGGGTAGGGGGTCCCGAACTATGCGTCTAAGGCTAATGGTAATAGGAGGCAGGGGACACGATGTTTTACCCAGGTCCGGGCCCTCTCAATGGAGGTAATACCCTACTTCCTGCTTGATTGATGTTGATGATATGAGTATTACAAGTGTTTATCTACAACCAGATCGTAAATGCTAAAACCTAGAAGCTAGCCTATGGTTGTGATTGTTGTTGTTGTCCTACGGACTAAACCCTCTGGTTTATATAGACACTGGAGGGGGCTAGGGTTACACAGAGTCAGTTACAGAGAAGGAGATCTACATATCCGAATTGCCAAGCTTGCCTTCCATGCAAAGGAGAGTCCCATCCGGACATGGGACACAGTCTTCAATCTTGTATCTTCATAGTCGAACAGTCCGACCAAAGCCTATAGTCTGGCTGTCGGAGGACCCCTTAATACAAGACTCCCTCAGTAGCCCCTGAATGACGGTGAGTCCGGTGCGCAGATTGTCTTTGGCATTGCAAGGCGGGTTCTTCCTTCTCCGAATACTCCATATAAGATTGCGAACACAAGAATCATGTCCGACTCTGCAAAACAAATTCCACATACCACTGTAGAGAGCACAATATTCCACAAATCTAATCTGCTGACAGCTTTCATAGCGTGACGTCACACCACGGCTCGGTCTTTATTTGAACCGTTTTCACAACCAGCTAGTGCACATAATGCGAGGCGGTTTCCTTGACACGTCTTGTTGAAGCAGAGATCGTGTCCCCTTATCATGGGAATCCCATCAATATGGGCATGGGTAACCCAACCGTGTCATCAATCGTGGCACTTGGGGAATAAGGGATTTTAGCGGGCAAGTGGGGAGGCGCACGGTTTCTACCGCCTTTATAAGGAGATAGGGGCTTCCCTTTTTCACCCACGCCTTCTTCTTCCTTCGCTCATCCATTCTCGCACGCTCGATCTCCAGCGCCCTAGTTCTCACCTTCTTTGTACAGCCATTCCAAACATGTCCGGAGCGGGAGGCAAATGGATGGCCTCCTCCATCACGGAGGAGGACATTACGAAGCTCCGAGAGGCCGGGTACTTGGCCGCTGACATCGCGCACTGGCTCCCGGATGCGGGCCAGATCATTCCGACTCCAGAACCCCACGAGAGGGTGGTGTTCCTTCCCCACTTCGTCTGCGGACTGGGATTCCCCCTCCACCCATTTGTCCGAGGGCTCATGTTCTACTATGGGCTAGATTTTCATGATCTGGCCCCTAATTTCATCCTCAACATCTCGGCGTTCATCGTCGTGTGCGAGGCCTTCCTCCGCATCAAGCCCCACTTCGGCCTATGGCTGAAGATTTTCAACATGAAGCCGAAGATAGTGGTCGGCCAGCAGAGTGCAGAGGCGCCATGGTGGGCAAGATGACCAACATTACCTGGCTTGAAGGCTCCTATGCTGAGACCGTGAAAGGGTGGCAGTTAGGGTGGTTCTACATCACCGAGCCGCGCGACGCCGACTGGGCGGTGGCCCCCAAATTCTGATCTGGCATCCCCATGCGGGTCACATCCTGGAAGAGGTAAGGCTTAGCCTGGGGTGCGCCCGCGGAGCTGACCGGACTCCAGAACTGCATCAAAAATATGATAAGCAAGAAGATCAAGCTTGTCAATGTGGTCCAGTTCATGCTCTTCTGCCGGATTCTCCCGTGCCAAAGACGGGCATTCAACATGTGGGAGTTTGATTCGGACAAACACCAGACGCTGCGAGAGCTCTTGAATATGACGCATAAAGACGTCTGGAAGGTGTTGTTCAAGGCCGCCGAAGTTCCTCCTCCCACCACCGAGGACTGCGGGCTCAGCGCAAGGCGCCCCGCCAATCCGGTAAGCTCTCTATATTTTGCAAGATGTGCCCTTCCTCAGTATGTTTGTGGGAGGAATCTAAGCCATCATACTGATTGAACAGGACTATGTGGCGACAGCGGAGCGGATCGACTGTCTAGCTCCATTTCCTGAAGATCCAGCAACTGCTCTCCTGATGGAGATGCTGTTTCCGGCGCCCTATGAGGTGCCGGAGAAGAAGGCTAAGAAGAAGGCCACGGGGACTAGAAAAAGTCTCCGGCGGAAGGTGGTGTCGGACTCATCGTCAGAAGATACCGAGGCGCACTCCTCCAACGACAATGAGGAGGAAGAAGAAAACCCTCTCCCCCAAACCGAGGGGGAGAAGAAAAGGAAGGCCGCCCCTTCCAGGGAGGCCGAAGGGTCCAAGAAGGGAAGGACCTCTAACACCCAAAAATTTAACCATATTTTGTTTAGTAAAATTTTTCCAGGAAATTAAAATTTTATTTTCTGGATTTATCTTTTGATTTCAGAACCTCTCTTTTCTTTGATATTGTGGAGTTTTTACCCCAAGTAAAAACTTTCCAAAATATTATTGGACTTGTATACTCTCTCAATAAAACAATTCTTTTAACAGTGGATTTATTTGCATAATTATTTTTCCTGAGCTTTATTCCTTTAAAGTAGGTTCTCATAAGTTTTAGAGCCTATTTTGCACTACAACCATTTGATAAATGCATTTAAAATTTTCCCCAAAATTTGGGGGTGTCATGAGGTGTTTTTAAATCACTTTGATGCAAAAATATCTTTTATTCATTGGAAATTTTGGGCTCTACCCCTAATTTTCAAATCTGGTCCAGTTTGTAAAATTGCACTACAACCTATTTAAATATTCTTTTTAAACTTCCACCAAAATTAGGGGAGGTCAGTAGCAGTATATAATTCAACTTTATGCAAAAACCCACTAGTGTTGTTTGAAAAATTGGACCATATCATCCTCTTTTGCTCTTTGGACCAGATTGGCGTTTTCTACTGCAACTCCATTTTGTGTTTCTCTATTGCCCATGATTCTTTTTCCTGCTTATAGTACATCCTACCAAACCCTTAAGTCCAGGAGATTGGACCCATTGGAACATATTTAGTCCATGAAATGTTAGCCTTTAGTTTCTGCCAAGAATTGGTTTTCTCAAAAACTTGCACTAGCAATTTTCTGGTTTTGACAAACTAACCTTGCCACCCTCTTTAGCATCTAAAGAGACTATGAGCTGGAGTTTTTGGCCACACCAAGAGTTGCCTAGATGCCCTTAGCATTTTGTCAAACACCTTGTGTGCATGGCCAGTTTTGGCATGGTTTTTAGTTTGCACATTGGACTTGCTTGCTTTGCCTAACCAGCATGTCCCATGGCTTTACCCTAGCCTATAGCCCCACCCTGCTAACCATCTTGTGGATTGGAGCCCCCTGGCATGCCTTGGCATTTTGTCGAGCATGTAGCGTGCGTGCTCTGGGCGCACCCAGAGCGCACGTTTTGCACACGCGCGCACCGAGCCTCCGCGTCTCACTGCCGCCTCCCCGCGCTCGTTATGGTCCTTCCCCACTCACAGCCAGCGCACCCCGACCCCTCCCTCGCCGCAGAGCCGCCCCTGGAGCTCCACAGCGCCGCCGCCAGGTCGGCCGTGGCCACTAGCGGCCGGCCACAATAGGATCCTGCCCTGGACGATGCCTCCCAAGCCATACGCGAGCGCCAGCTGCCCTCTGGAGCAGCCCGAGCTTATCCAAGAACGCGTCCACTAGCGCCCGTCGCCGCCACGCACCCCCTGCTGCAACAGAACAGCGGTTCGCCGACATTCTTATCCACGATTGTGGAACCGACCTAGTTACACTGTAAATAGAGCCCCCCCCCCCGAGCTCATCTAGACCCCCAGGCAACCTTAGGCCATCCCTTTAGAGCCCCCACGGCCAGCAATCGACGGAGAAGGCTTTCTTCCTCGACTCCGGTCAGTTCGGCCGCCGCCATGCTCCGGCTCCGTTCGTCGCGAGCAGGAACTCCCCCATACTTCCAACACCACAGTTCGACTCCACATGGCCTTGCGGAGCCGCCAAACCTCTCAAACACGAATGGGAACCACCATAGCTCGAACCCCCAAATCCTCCCGAAGCCACCTCTGCCGCGGAGCTCACCACCGGTGACTCCCTTCGTCCCCGCCAGCCTGTCCACCACCGGGAGGACCGCCCTGGACTGGAGGATCCATCCCTGCCCTCAGAACCCCATGGGGAACCGCCGTTCGTCGACGGCGATCGCCGGAGTCCCGCCTCCGCTCGGGCAGAGGATAAAGGAGGGAGGGGCGACTGGTCAAACCTAACCAGTGGGCCCCATGGACCCACTATAAGTGACCCTGAGTCTTGGGAGCCGGCGCAAGCACCTTCTCGGAAGCATCGACTCGAAGCTCAGTCTTCATGGAGGAGTCGGTCATGGCGTATTTATCTGCGATGACTAGCAGCTCGTCAAGGGTAGCCGGCTCGTCGCAGAGGAGTCGATGCTTGAGGAGGGTGCCTTCTCGGCACCCGGCCGTGAAGTATTCTATCACTTGAACCTCGTGCACCCCCTCGCAGGAGTTGCGGAGCTCGGCCCAACGCGTGAGATAGTCGCGGGTCGACTCGGTGGGTCCTTGTACGCACAAGGAGAGTTGCCTGGGCTTGGGAGCCCGCTTGTAAGTGCTAGTGAAGTTGTGGATGAAGGCTTCGGTGAAGTCGAGCCAGCTATTGATGCTGTAGGGCTTGAGGCTATTGAGCCAGGTGTGCGCCGTGCCTTGGAGCATCAGGGGGACGTATTTTACGGCAACACACCGGTTGCCGTTGGCTATGCAAACCGCGGTGGAGTAGTCGATCAACCAGTCCTGTGGCTTCACGGAGCCGTTGTACTTGGGCGTGTCTCTCGGGAGCGAGAACCCTTTGGGAAAGGGCTCGTCGCTGATGCGAGGGCCGAAGCAAGGCAGCCCGACATCGTCTTCTTCTTCTAACGCCAGGGATCGCGCAAGGCGGTCGATCCGATGGCGGGCATCATTCTCGCCGACTCCTTCGCGGTGACCAAGCCGGCCACTGAGAGTCGGATGCGTGACAGGCGGCGGGGTGGGATATCTCTCCCCACGAGGTGGAGGAGGGGGCAGATCGCCTCGTCGCTCCACGGCTCGAGGGCGGCCTTCTGCGTCGCGCTTGATGGTGACTCGAGTCCGGCTGCAACTGGAAGCCGGCTCCTATTCCTGCCTTGCGCGGGCTCCGCCCGTGGTCGGCGTACGCGACGTCTCGCCGTGCTCTCGGCGCGGGGGAGGGCTTTCGGCGCGGACGTCGGCTTCGTGCCGCTTTGCGGCCACGTCGATCAGCTGCTGGATTCGCCTGGTCATGTAGGGGAGCTCGTCGGCCCCTACTCCGTTCAGCTCGTCTACGACCGATTGGGCGGCGCGTAAGTTCTCGAGAGGCATGGCGTAGACCGGGCATTCTGCCCCCAGCATATCGGCGATGGCCGCACCGCGTTTCTGGACAACACCGACCCGGCTCGGTCCGTCAGGAGGCGGCGTTCCGAAGGCGGCACGGTCGACCTCACGCTGGTGGGCCTTGGTGAGGCGTCTCATGGTGGCTAGCTTCCGGCCCTCTGCGACGAGGGCAGCGCGGTGAGCCTCCAGCGCCTTAGCGTCGGCGTCGGCCGTGATGGGGACAGACAAGCCCTGCAATGCCGTTTGCAGGGCGTCGTGGGTGTTCTCACCGGAGACGACTCCGTGCCTGATGACCAGCACCCCGGTAACGGTGCTGCCACCACTGTCGGCTCGCGAGAGAGGATCGTCGAAGACCACCACGTTGGTGGGGAAAGCGTCGAGTGATGCAGTGTCGGAGTCGACAAGCATCGGGTCGGTGGAACCGACCGACTCCGAATCCACAGCAGGCTCGCTGGAGACGTGGAGTTGGTCGAGGAGGCTGACGAGGCGGCTCTCGAGGCAGCCGGTGCCCGCGTCGGATGCGGGCTCGTCGAAGATGCGAGTCTCGCCGAGAAGGTCGGCGAGGCAGCTCACCGCGCAGGCGTCGGTGACGCCTTGCATCGCGTCGTGGAAAGCGCCATCGGGCGTGCCGGGCTGGCTACGCCCGCGGGGCAGGAAGAGGGTTCCCGTCCAGAACAGGTCTCCGGACGACGGTGCACCTGGCCCCACGGTGGGCGCCAAATGTTGGGTGGTAGGGGCGACATATACCAACGGGTGGCTAAAACTATCAGAGTCCAACCCTTTGCATGGGGGCCCCGGGGGGTTTATATAGGCCTACCCCCGGGGGTACAATGGTAATCCGGCTAAGTGTGGGCCCTAGCCGTCAGTGTCCTTGCCCGCCGGCTTCTCCGCCGGCCGCTAGGGCCCGCCGACTTGGTGGGTCCCACCGACTTGGTGGGTCCCGCCGGTTGCCGGCTCCCTGGTCGACAAGCTGGCCCCACCGTCGAGGGCCTTGTCGGGGGCGGGTTACTGTTGCCTCAATCCTGATGACGAGTGCCTTGTCGGGGTAGGCGTGGCTACAGTGCCGCCGCCTTGGCGGCGATCACTGTAGCCTCACCTCGTCTCGTCTCCTTAATAGGGCGCTTCCTTCGAGGGAGGGAACCAGCCGGCTGTGGGAAGCCGGCTATACCTTAGGCCGACTCGGGGAAGCCGAGCAGCCTCGGGGCATCTCTCTGACTGGGGGGACCCGCCGCCTGCGGGTAGTACAGACAGCCTGTCATGGGTGACGTCATCGTCAACATGGCAACAGTGCCGCACCGGATGGGTGATGGCCGCCCCTACGGCGTACTGTAGCCACGCGTGCTTCGGGATGCGGGGGTGGCAGGCTTTACTATAGCCACGCCCCGTCTCATCTCCTTTATGTGGGTGCAGATTCTGAGGGTGCGGCCTTGGCCGCCTGCGGGGTGGCCGGCTCCTTGGAGTCGGCCTTCTCATGGCCAGCTACGTGGAGTCGGCCCTCAGGCAGCCAGTTCCTTGGAATCCGGCCCTCTCGTGGCTTTCTTCTATGGGTCTTGGGGCCAGGCCGCCTCCCGACAGCCGGCATGGATGACTGCCGGCCGGGGGAAGGCGGCCCAGCGTCTTGGATGCCGGATGGCTTGATTGGCTCGATTTGTCTTGTGAGTTTTTCAGAAGCCCCAGCGGGAGCCGGCTAGGCTAGCTGTTGTCATTTACTCCGACACAGAACCTGGGGCGGGCCGAAGAAGAGCTCGGCCTCGTAAAGAGGCAGCTCGAGGAGAACAAAGGTAAGTAATACCCCGTCTGAATGTTATATAAAGGGAAAACTCATTTATGCTAATAGAAGCACAATGAATTTTACTAGGGGCTATGATCGAAGTGGCGGCCCTTAGGAAGGCGCTGTCCGAGGCCGAAAATAAAGCGGCCAAGGAGCGCACAGGGCACGAAAAACAAGAGGCTCGGGTTGACGATATCTAGCAAGAGCTCCAGGATTTCGTCAAAAAATTCGAGTCCTTCGAGCGTGACTCCAAGACGCAAGAGTTGAAGCTTGCGAAGGCCCGTCAGAGCGCGCAAGATGCCAAGGTCGAAGCCCAGAAGGCCCTCCAGGAAATTGAGGCGGCCAAAAAGATAGCTACGGGTAAGGCTTTCATTATGCAAAGCAGGCATGTGAAGAATACTTTCCTTTTACTTATCCAAATTCAGAGCTCTTCAGGAGCATTCGCAGATCTGTCGTGCATCATCTCTGATGCCGCAGAGTTCTACCGAGTTGACGAGGGGAGCTCGACGGATAAGTTGTTTTGGTCCTAGTATATTGGGGCAGAACATCCGATGCCCTTGAGCTACCAACTGAAGCAGCTGGTCGAACTTCACAAGGTGGCCGAACTGGCCATGAAGGACTTCATAGTCCAGTTGTGGCCTGGCGAGCCCCTGCCCAGCAACTACTTCGGCCTTGTCAAGCGGATGGTGAATGCATGTCCGTGGCTTGAAGTTATTAAGCGGTCCATCTGCACTAAGGGTGCGCGCAGAGCCTTCGCCAGTGCGAAAGTGCACTGGGGGAAGATGGACGCCGAGAAGCTGGTCATGGAGGGGCCGCCGAAGGCCAAGGAGCATCGCCACCCCGAACAATACTATGATAATGTCATTAAGGGTTCCCACCTTGTGGCGGATGAATGTACCAAGGATGTAATATTTGAATGAATGCACTCATGTCATCCTGTAATATGAAAACGAGTTCATGTGTACTATATGGCGCTTGTTAATTTAAAATATTACCTTTTGTGTGGCCGTTTATAAAATCTTGAGAGTTGCCAATCGTCGGCTTCTGCCCCCATGTAACTAGTACTGGGGTGTTCGGGATGAATATAAACACTCTTTATCCAAATTTTTGGTCCTTTTAAGGAGGTGTTTAGCGCCATGAATGAGGCAATCGGACTATACGGCTTTATCGCTCTCACTTAGCCATAGAAGTCTACAATTTTAAATTTTGGCGAAGCCCCTAGTATCAGGAAGGCCGGACTCGGGGCGCTATACACACCTAAATCGGACGAGGCCGATTCCTCGCATGAAGCGGAAAAAATCTTTAAGGATTTGAGACCTCTCGAACAACGAACAGCTCTCGCCTTATCATGACAGTCAGTTTTCGGCTTTCACTACTAAGGTGCCCGTCCGGAAGAACTGGGACACAATAGCAGTAGTTCTCCCTACGCTACCTTAGCTGATATAGCGGAACGTAAGGTACCAAAACATAGGAGCCGGGCAAACCCAACTATTGACCCAAGACATGATTCGGAGCTGATCCATATAGTGCTATAAGTTTGGGGTGCCGCACTGTCAAAAGTGTTCGGACTTTTCTTGCCAGGTTATGGGGTACACTGAAGCCCCTGGCAAACTGGTCGTGCCAAAATGCACGGGTATAATAAATAAGCAGTAAAGGAAAGGGGAATAAACGTAATAGCAAGCTGACGCTATACACTATTTTCCCTTGTTATTCAAATGATACGTCAAAGCGTACATATACAAGTAGTGCGATAAGTAAAATAGGACTGTTTGACATATCATGACAAGGAGCGGGTTGTATGCGAGTATGTAAAACAGGTATAACGATCATTATCAGAGACCACCTGAGGATTCCCTTATATGCCAAAGTTTCTTGTCCTCCTGGTGTGTCCGTCCCGCTAGGTTTCCGATAGCCGGTCTTTCCGAAGAGCCTCCTGAAGATAGGGACCTGAAAGAAAAAAGGTGCAAAGATGCGTGGGTCCCGGGGCGTTCAAACCGCATTGTGGACTGTGTCATGGCCGTGCCTCCGCCTCTGCCCAGGGTATTTTTGTGCGTAGTTGTGTACGCGTGGCACAAATTTCGCCGCTTGACTGGGACTAGGACGGAGGTCGGAATGCTAGTCGAGCTCTGGACGTGCCGGATTATCCTGTTGCGGAGTACTACGGACTCGCTTGACGGTGTCCGGGTTCTTTATCGCCGAATTGGTTGTTTGCCTAAGAAGGCTTTTTTGTACTTCCGCCACGAGGGCCGCGGTGTGCTCCTCCGTGCGGAGTGAGCGCTCTGTGTTTTAATTAACTGTAATAACCCCGCGAGGTCCTGGAATTTTGAGCTTGAGGTATACATAATGCGGTACCGCATTGAATTTGGCAAATGCGGTTCATCTGAGCAGTGCATGATAGCCACTGCAGAAGGGGACGATGTCGAAGATTAACTCCTTGCTTCGGAAATTGTCCGGAGATTCGAAGACTACTTCCAGTGTGATTGAGCCCGTGCAACAGGCCACCACACCGGGTATGACACCCTTGAAGGTGGTTTTTGTGGGCTTGATCCTTGAGGGGTTGATGCCCATTTTGCGCACTGTATCCTGATAGAGCAGGTTCAGGCTACTGCCACTGTCCATGAGGACTCGTGTGAGATGGAATCCGTCGATGATGGGGTCAAGGACCAATGCGGCCGAACCACCATGACAGATACTGGTAGGATGGTCCCTACGATCGAAGGTGATCATACAAGAGGACCCTGGGTTGAACTTTGGGGCGACTGGCTCCATCGCATAGACGTCCCTTAATGCACGCTTCCATTCCCGCTTGGGAATATGTCTTGCGTATATCATATTCACTATTTTCACCTGGGGAGGGAATTTCTTCTGTCCTCCTGTGTTCGGCGGCCGGGGCTCCTCATCATCATCGCTACGCAGCCCCTTTTCCTTGTTTTCAGCATCCAATTTGCCGGCCTGTTTAAACACCCAGCATTCTCTATTGGCGTGGTTGGCTGGTTTATCGGGGGTGCCGTGAATCTGACATGAGTGATCAAGTATGCGGTCCAAACTGGACGAGGCCGGATTGTTTCTTTTGAATGGCTTTTTCCGCTGTCCGGATTTAGAGCCTCTGAATCCGGCATTGACTGCCGTGTCTTTGGCGTTGTCACCATTGTTGCGACGCTTGTGTCTATTTCGTCGTGGCTTTCCGTTGCTATCCCTGGTGTCTGAATCGCCTGAGTTTTTTTGGTGTGATGTTGCTATGATCCAGCCAGCTGTCCTCGCTCGCGCAAAAGTGGGTCATGAGTGTCGTGAGGGCTGCCATGGACTTTGGCTTCTCTTGGCCGAGGTGTCGGGCGAGCCATTCATCGCGGATGTTATGATTGAACGCTGCTAAGGCTTCGGCATCTGGACAGTCGACAATTTGGTTCTTTTTAGTTAGGAACCGAGTCCAGAATTTCCTGGCCGACTCTCTGGGCTGTTGGATTATGTGAGTTAAGTCATCAGCATCTGGTGGTCGCACATAAGTGCCCTGGAAGTTGTCGAGGAATGCGTCTTCCAGGTCCTCACAACTGCCAATGGAGATTGTTGGCAGGCTATTCAGCCAATGCCGAGCCGGTCCTTTGAGCTTAACTGCTACGTACTTTATGGCGTGTAAGTCATCGCCGCGGGCCATGTGAATGTGGAGGAGAAAATCTTCAATCCATACCGCAGGGTCTGTTGTGCCATCATATGATTTGGTGTTTACGGGTTTAAACCCTTCAGGGAATTCATGATCGATAACTTAATCAGTGAAGCATAGGGTGTGTGCAGCGCCTCTATGCTGGGCTACATCCCGACATAGTTCAAGTGAATCTGGTCTGTTGTATTCGGCCCGGTCGGACTTTGGTTTATTGTATCCAGTGTGACGGTCATCGTCACATCTTGTGGCGCGCCCCCGTGATCCGTAGATCGATCTTGATTGTCCTGCTTTGTTTTCCAACACATCTCGCAGGTCCTTCATGTAGCCCCGGGCCTTAGTGTTATCGTTTGATTGGCGACGGGGTGCGGTCCGGACTTCGGGCTGGTACACCGCTCTGTCATGGCCACGGGATGGCCGGTCAGCCGCATCATGCGCTGGTAGCGTGGGCTTTAAAGCCTCCTCCTCGAGTTGAGGTAGCAACCTGCGCTTTGGGTAACATTTTGTAGGGCGTTCGAGTCCATATTCCTCGGCAACCAGGACCTCGGTCCATCTATCAGTTAGTAGATCCTGATCAGCTTGAAGTTGTTGCTGCTTCTTATTTAGGCTTTTTGCAGTGGCTATAAGCTGGCGCTTGAAGTGCTCCTGCTCGACGAGATCCTCAGGCACGATAAATTCTTCGTCGCCAAGGCTCACTTCAAATTCGGAGAGAGGCATGTAATTATCGTCCTCTGATTCTCTATCTGTCGCCTGTTCCTTAGGGCTAGCTTGCCCATCCTCTTGCTCGGCCTGCTCGAAGCCTGGCTAGGCAGGATTTTTTTCGTCTTCGGCACCATCCAGATTGTTATCTCTTGTGCCGGTATCGCTATTTTTGCTATGGTGGGGCTTGGAGCGGTGCCTATGACGCTGGTGCTTAGATTGCTTCTCCAAGGGGTTATCGTCCGTTGCCGCATTGCCATTGCTTTCTTTGGGGGTGTCCACCATATATATATACATACATATATATATATATATATATATATATATATATATATATATATATATATCATATGATGAGGTGGCTGTCCAGCGCCCTATAGGCGGTGGTTCCTATTCTTCTCCTGCATTGTCGTCCATACCGTCGATGTCTTCGGAGTTGAAGTCAAGCACGTCGATTAAGTCATCGACAGTGGCTATTAAGTGGGTGGTGGGTGCGGAACGAATTTCTTCGTCGTCCGCTTCCCACTCGAGCCGGACATAGTTCGGCCAAGAATCTCCCAACAAGGAAAGAGACCTTAATGAGTTTAGCACATCACCCAAGGGAGAGTGCTAAAAAATATCCGAGGCAGTGAATGCGATGACCGGTGCCCAGTCAGTTTCGATAGGCATGGACGTACGCGGTTCAGATCCTATAGCCGGGGACGAGTCCGAGGATCCGATGACACCACCCTTACAAGAGGGGGGATCAGTGTTCAGCTCCAACGCCGATGAGTGTTCAGCATCCGTGGCAGGGTCTATCCATCCGTCCTCGGAGGACGCGATCCGCTCTGGATTGATTCTCGGGGCCGCCGCAGGTACGATCCCCCGAACACTATCTGATGGTAGATCTAAGTCATGCTCGTCGTGACTGTTCGGTGTACCTGACATGGGCTCCAATCCGTCGAAGGTCAAGTATCCGCAGATATCAGCAGTGTAGTTCAAGCTTCCAAACCTGACCTGATGGCCGGGGGTGTAGCTATCGATCTGCTCCAGGTGGCCAAACGAGTTGGCCCGTAGTACGAAGCCGCCGAATACGAAGATCTGTACGGGAAGGAAAACCTCCCCCTAGACTGAGTCGTTGAAGATGATTGAAGGATCCATCAAGCGTTATCGCAACAGCACAGTTGAACTCTCAATGAAAGCACCAATGTCGGTGTCAAAACCGGCGGATCTCGGGTTGGGGGTCCCGAACTGTGCGTCTAAGGCTAATGGTAACATGAGGCAGGAGACATGATGTTTTACCCAGGTTTGGGACCTCTTGATGGAGGTAATACCCTACTTCCTGGTTGATTGATCTTTATGATATGAGTATTACAAGAGTTGATCTACCACGAGATCGTAAAGGCTAAACCCTAGAAGCTAGCCTACGGTTGTGATTGTTGTTGTTGTCCTATGGACTAAACCCTCCGGTTTATATAGACACTGGAGGGGGCTAGGGTTACACAGAGTCGGTTACAGAGAAGGAGATCTACATATCCAAATTGCCAAGCTTGCCTTCCACGCAAAGGAGAGTCCCATCCGGACACGGGACGAAGTCTTCAATCTTGTATCTTCATAGTCCAACAGTCCGGCCAAAGGATATAGTCTGGCTGTCTAAGGACCCCTTAATCCAGGACTCCCACAATGATGATGGTGATGATTTCCCTTTCCCAGAGGGAAGTTTCCCCGGCAGAACAGCTTAGCCAGAGCCCTAGATTTGTTCCGCCTTGTGGCGGCGGAGTTTCATCCCGTAAGCTTGCTTATGATATTTTCCAGGGTAAAAGACTTCATATAGCAAAAGAGGGGCACCGGAGGGCCACCATGGGGCCCACGAGGCAGGGGGCGCGCCCTGTAGGGGTGGGGGCGCCTCCCACCCTCGTGGACAGGGTGTGGGCCCCCTCTGGTACTTCTTCTGCTTAATAATTATCATTAATTCCAAAAATGACTTTCGTGGTGTTCCAAGACTTTTGGAGCTATGCAGAATAGGTTTCCAATATTTGCTCCTTTTCCAGCCCAGAATTCCAACTGTCGGCATTCTCCCTCTTTATGTTAGACCTTGTAAAATACGAGAGAATAGCCATAAGTATTGTAACATAACATGAAATAACAGACCATAATGCAATAAATATCGATATAAAAGCATGATGGAAAATGGACGTATCAGTGGGTCGCTGTACATCATTTCCCTCGACTTCGATCCGATCACCATCGCCTGAAACATCTTGGCAGGTATATACTGGGTCGGCATGAACTCCCACTGGATGGATGACATTAGAGAAGACCGGAAAAAGTTAGTGCTCATGAACTTCCAGACCTCCCATGAGATTATCCTTCCTCCGTTGGATTATATAGAGTTCTACCATCGCGGTCCATGTCATCTAGATTACCACGTTAGTTGGACGGACCTTGTTTTGTAGAAGATTGTAATCTGCCAAGTGCCCACACAACATGTGAATTATGCAGACTTCGAGCTAATTGCCTTGTTCGACCACGGACTCGCCTATCTTTACGCCGGTGCCTTCTTTAGCTGGAGCCAACTTAGCTTGTAGTGGATCATCATCAAAGCTGATACAAACTTCTGTGATGCTATTAAACACAATGGCATCATCTATGCGATCGACAAAGCAGATGGCACCACATATTGCTGGGACGACGCATGTAAGTTGTTTCCGTCTGATGTTAATGATGACGCCATGACACTCTTTGAACTTTTTGTGATGATTGGCATATCCCTGTTTGAGAAGAATTTGAGTAGAACTATGGCAATGTATTAGAGACGCTGTAAATCAACTATATTTGGAATGAATTCATTCATGCGATTGTGACCATGTCATTACAACCAATTTGTACCCCTGAATAATCAAATGGTTAGGAATATATGTATATTCTCCTTATTTTACAGTAATCTATATACTACTACTAAATATGAGTTTGTATCAATGCCCATGTTAGTTTCCTCATTTTCATGATGTAGAAACATGCACCACACTGTTGGTTTCATCTAACCATACATTAGGGAAGTAAATGTGCATATGGAGAACTCTATATTTGGAAGTAGTGAAATCCTGCAATGCTTACCATGTGTACATACCTATATTCGCCCTTCAGCAATCAATGGCTAGAATAATATCCTCACATTGCCCATAGAACATGAGTATATAACAATGCATGGTCTGTTAGTTACCTTGAAGAATTTGTTTGTGAGGACAGAACATGATTGCATAACATGCATGACATGGTTGTTTCCTGTGAAGAATCGATTGCGAGAAAACATGAGTATAACCATGCATGGCACTTCTATATTTTCAAACCCAGTATACATTTCCCTGTATTTTCCTCCCAGTTCCAACAGGGACATATCAATGGTGTTTCTTGCATTATCCTACTCATACTTGGAACAATGATGATCTTACATTAACAATGCCTGTCCTTTTTGATATGATGCAGTGTCCCTATAGTTACTGCCATTTGTAATCACACCACCTTTGCCAAAAACAGGGAAGCACAACTGGTTCCTTGCTCGATCAGACGACGGCAAAAGACTGATGATCATTCGGACACATGAGCCAGAAAAGTTATATTGCAAAAACCCCACTATATACAAGCACCATGAAATACGTGAGTATCCGGACAATGTCTGTTACGTCTATGAGCAGGATACCAACTTGTTGGGGCCTTCAGGATTTTTGAGTTGGAGGCGGATAAACAGCCTTGGTTCACACTCTCTGTTTCTCGGACTCAATTATCCGATTAACCAGGCGATCACCATTGGCAAGGACCTTGATGGCAGAGAGGCTCTGTTTGCTATGGAAAACTGCATCTACATGGCAAGCCCTAGGAGTTCGGGAGCAAACTCCCCTGATTGTCAATGATATAGCCTGCAGCCAAAAGAAGGTGAGAATGACAAAGGCATCTGGATTAACTTTGATCCTTGGATGTCTCAAGTACGACAGGCAGTGATTTGGTTCAAGCCTTTAGGTTGATAGGTAATTGGGCTGTTGCGTCGAAAGGGTGGAGTACTGGTGTCTCCGGATCACTGGTCGCTAAAGCGGGGCTGCAAATTATGATGGTGTTGGATCATCCCTCTTCGAATGACTTGTTGTCTTGTTTCTTGTTATGGATGGGCAGTTCTCTCTTTTGTTATGCATATTCCTTGTCATTTGGTCATCCTCGTCTATGTCACTCTTACTATTGAATAGTTGCCTCTATTTAGAATGTCATTCTCGTCTGGATCACGAGAGTCTGAGCGCTACAGATGGGTGCGTTTTGGTGGTGTAGCAAGACTTCTTATGAACTATCATGTCTTGTTGTTTATGTTAGTAGTAGTCACTAGTCAGTGTTTGAATGTTGTATATATCGTTGTTTCGAACTGTTTATCGTCTCGAACTACTGGTGGCTAAATGAGGGCATCACCATTCTCTAGTGTTTAGAGTATGTCTCCTTTTTTCAAGTTATAATTTGAGCTTAGTGTCTTGATGATGTACACTTGTTTGGGCCAATGAGGTGTCATTGAATATGGGCCGAGTAGTAATGCAATGCCAAACAAGTCAATTATGACTCTCAGGCCGGGCTCTCAAAAGATCCTAAAAAAGGCCGGGCTTTCCAAAAAATAAAGAATAAGGACTCTTAGGACGACATGTGGGCGCCACCGGTGTTTTCGTCCGCTTGCACGTCGAGAGCATATTGGCGCATGTTCGAAATTCATGCTACCTTTTGATCCCCAATCTCCCGCCCCTCCCCGACCTCCGGAATCTCGATTCCCACTCCAGTTCCAACAAATCCCCCTCCTGTACTCCCTGTACTCAAGCGCCCTATCATGTCGCCGGTCAACGCGGATCTCCAAGCCGGAGAACCTGCGGTCTGTCCTGCCTTCGGTCGCTACGTGTTGTCGCTCAACAGTGGCATGGCGACACTTGACGACCAGTTTGCTGGCAAAGTGCTGATGGTAAGCATCAACGGCGACCGGCCTCCCGTCTCGCCGGACGACCTTGTCAAAGCTCTTGGCATTGCGCATGGCATCCAAATAAGTGACTTGCTTGTCGAAGTCTGTCCGCCACCGACTGATTTCTTCGTCAGGTTCCGGATAACTTTCGACTGCAGTTCTATGTTTGAATCTTCCAGATGTTTGTTCTGCGATGGTGCGCTGGTGAGCTTTGATTGGTGGCACCCAGGATGGGGCTCGGTGCCCTCCGAGCTTGATTTTTTAACAAAGCTTACCTTCCATGGCATGCCTCGATGTGTTTGGAACAACGAGTCCACGAATGAGCTTATCATCGACCTTGGAGGTGAGCTCGTAAGCATGTTTGTTCCTCCAAACAGCTGGGCTCCGACGGTTATGGCATGGATGAAGAAGCCATCCACCATACCGAAGGTGATTGGTGTTGAGATACCGGTGCAGGAATCGTGGTTGTACTATTCATCGCCACCAAGGCTGCCGCGGACCACGTTAGGAATGTACCTATATCGAGTGTTCGTGCATGTTGAAGAAGTGGTCAATCCATCAATCAAAGTCCTGCTGCCGCCGCTGGTGCCAGGGTCCGTTGACAACGTCCATTATAGGAGTCAATGTTAGACTTTCCCCGTGTTGCTCGGAACGATGGATGGCACAGGGCTTACTCCATCGCGCGGCGGAGGCCACTGCTTCTTTGGGAGAAGAGGCAAGGCTGGCTGCCTGGATGTGCTCTAATTTGAGGTAACAACTCAATCTTGTTATATACTAGTTAAATCCAAGCTATGGGTGTGAAGCACTGATGTGCCAGTACATTTGATTGTGACCAGTTTCTAATTTTGTACCTGAACTTTTTTTTAGAAAGGGTTGTACGTCAACTTAATGTGCTAGCAGAACTTGGTGTGTTGTCTGTCTGTTTTCTTTGCACAGCATTCAAGATATTTCCCTGTCATTGATAAAGATGATGAACCATTATGTACGAGTTCATTGGTTTCAACATAGCCCTACCCGTAGCGATCCACTGCTTCCACCCTGATTGTGCCGCCTGCGTGAAATTTTTATATGCAAGTTCAGTGTGCTATGATATTCTATAGGATTGTGTTAACTATATAAGTTTTTACTGAGCATCAGCAATGCATATGGTTGAAAGATGTATTTACGAGCATCGACTAATGGGTCTCTCTCTCTCCCTCTCTCTCTCTCACACACATAGACACACACACACGCGCGCGCGCGCACACACACACACGCACAAGTGGGACCCGTTGAATTATTTCTTTGATCGTGACAGCTTTTAATTAGGTTCCACTTTACTCTAACTTTTTTCTTAAGTTATTAATTGAGCTCAATGACTTCAAAAGGTTGTATAAAAGCCTTGTTTGGGCCTTTCCGGCATCGCTGAATGTAGGCTGAGTAGCAATGTAAGGTTGTACTGTACTACACAGGCCTTTTTTTTCAACATCAGCAATGCAACTGGGCCGACAGTTGTAGACAATATCCGGGTCAACTTGTTATTCTCCGCCCCGCTAGGCTACAAATCTTTCCTTGGAGGGATGCATTAGGCTTAACAAGAAAATGGAGTTTAAGAAATAATAAATGGGATGTAATTATAATAACTGGGCAGTAACTATAAAAAAATGCACCGAACGCGTAATTAGTTTAAAAATATATATTATTTTTGGAATTTGAAATTTTTAATTTCATTACTTGTTGCGCGCACAATATTTCGTTCGATTTTTACCTAATACAACTTTATTTTGAAATTATATTTAATATAACTAGAAATTTCGGATAAAAATATTTCGGATCCCATCAAAATGTGGGATTTTTTTTGAATTCTGTTTTGAGCGGTTGGTTGAAATTATTAATCATTGTCCTAGCTAGAAAATGGGTTGTACGTTTAACAAACTGTAAATGGGCTGTAGTAAATTCCATTAGAATTCGAAAATGGGCTGTACATTCTTACAAATCGCAAATGGGTTATATGTTCTCTGCCACACACTTGCGGGCCTTCTAAGTTGACACGTCCCCTAAAAAAAACTAAGTTGACACGTATGCAAGGCTTTGTCAACTTATAGTAAACACATCGTTCTAGCAGCAGTGGCCATTGGATGTCCATCCAACGTATGTCTTGCTTGTTCTTCAATCTCGGATATTCTTGCTTCAGCTGCCCAAAAAATGATTCCTCCCCCTGACATCTGGGGCACTACAGGTATCTCCGAAAGTGTCTGTTGGGTTGACACGGATCGAGACTGGGATTTGTCACTCCGGATGACGCAGAGGTATCTATGGGCCCACTCGTTAATGCATCATCATAACGAGGTCAAAGTGACCAAGTGTTTGGTCACGGGATCATGCATTACGGTACGAGTAAAGTGACTTGCCGGTAACGAGACTGAACGAGGTATTGGGATACCGACGATTGAGTCTCGGGCATGTAACGTACCGATTGACAAAGGGAATTGTATACGGGGTTGATTGAATCCTCGACATTGTGGTTCATTCGATGACATCATCGAGGAGCATGTGGGAGCCAACATGGGTATCCAGATCCCGCTGTTGGTTATTGACCGGAGAGCCGTCTCGGTCATGTCTGCGTGTCTCCCGAACCCGTAGGGTCTACACACTTAAGGTTCGGTGACGCTAGGGTTATTAGGAAGACTTGTATGTGATTACCGAATGTTGTTCGGAGTCCCGGATGAGATCCCCGATGTCACGAGGAGTTCTGGAATGGTCCGGAGGTGAAGATTTATATATGTGAAGTTGTCATACGAACACCGGAAAGTTTTGGGGGCATATCGGTATTGTACCGGGGCCACCGGAGGGGTTCCGGGGGTCACCGGGAGGGGCCACCCCTCTCGGAGGGCCTCATGGGACGCAAGGGGCAGGGAACCAGCCCCTGGAGGGCTGGGCGCCCCTCCCCCTTGGGCCCATGCGCCTAGGGTTGGGGGGGAACCCTAGTGGGGGCGCCCCCTTGCTTGGGGGGCAAGCCCCCCTCCCTGGCCGCCCCCCCTCTAGATCTCATCTAGAGAGGGCAGGCCCCCTTCCCCCTTCCCCTATAAATAGAGGGGCGAGGGCAGGGCTGATCACCTGATCCAAGGCGCAGCCCCTCCCCTCCCCAACACCTCTCCTCCTCCGTCGAGTGCTTGGCGAAGCCCTGTCGGAGTACTGCCTCTCCACCATCATCACGCCGTTGTGCTACTGCTGGAGCCATCTTCCTCAACCTCTCCTTCCCCTTGCTGGATCAAGAAGGAGGAGACGTCATCCGCTCCGTACGTGTGTTGAACGCGGAGGTGCTGTCCGTTCAGCACTTGGTCATCAGTGATTTGGATCACGGCGAGTACGACTCCATCATCCCCGTTCCCTTGAACGCTTCCGCACGCGATCTGCAAGTGGTATGTAGATGCAATCACTCTCCCATGACTCGTTACTTAGATGAACTCATAGATGGATCTTGGTGAAACCGTAGGAAAATTTTTAATTTTCTGCAACGTTCCCCTACATTGGCATCATGAGCTAGGTCTATGCATAGTTCTCTATTGCACGAGTAGAACACAATTTTTTTGTGGGCGTAGATCTTGTCAACTTGCTTGCCGCTACTAGTCTTTTCTTGCTTCAGCGGTATTGTGGGATGAAGCGGCCCGGACCGACCTTACACGTACACTTACGTGAGACAGGTTCCACCGACTGACATGCACTAGTTGCATAAGGTGGCTAGCGGGTGTCTGTCTCTCCTACTTTAGTTGGAGCGGATTCGATGAAAAGGGTCCTTATGAAGGGTAAATAGAAGTTGACAAAAATCACATTGTGGTTAATCGTAGGTAAGAAAATGTTCTTGCTAGAACCCAATTGCAGCCACATAAAAGATGCAACAACAATTAGAGGACGTCTAACTTGTTTTTGCAGCAATTGTCATGTGATGTGATATGGCCAGAAGTTGTGATGAATGATGAATGATATATTGTGATGTATGAGATCATGTTCTTGTAATAGGAATCATGACTTGCATGTCGATGAGTATGACAACCGGCAGGAGCCATAGGAGTTGTCTTTATTTTTTGTATGACCTGCGTGTCATTGAAGAACGCCATGTAAATTACTTTACTTTATGGCTAAATGCGTTAGCCATAGAAGTAGAAGTAGTCGTTGGCGTGACAACTTCATGAAGACACAATGATGGAGATCATGATGATGGAGATCATGGTGTCATGCCGGTGACGAAGATGATCATGGAGCCCCGAAGATGGAATCGAAGGAGCTATATGATATTGGCCATATCATGTCACTACTATATAATTGCATGTGATGTTTATTATGTTTTATGCATCTTGTTTACTTAGAACGGCGGTAGTAAATAAGATGATCCCTCATAATAATTTCAAGAAAGTGTTCCCCCTAACTGTGCACTGTTGCTAAAGTTCGTCGTTTCAAAGCACCACATGATGATCGGGTGTGATAGATCCTTACGTTCACATACAACGGGTGTAAGACAGATTTACACATGCAGAACACTTAGGGTTAACTTGACGAGCCTAGCATGTACAGACATGGCCTCGGAACACAAGAGACCGAAAGGTCGAACATGAGTCGTATGGAAGATACGATCAACATGGAGATGTTCACCGATGATGACTAGTCCGTCTCACGTGATGATCGGACACAGCCTAGTCGACTCGGATCGTGTAACACTTAGATGACTAGAGGGATGTCAAATCTGAGTGGGAGTTCATTCAATAATTTGATTAGATGAACTTAATTATCATGAACTTGTAGATCAAATGGCCAACGCTCATGTCAACATGAACTTCAACGCGTTCCTAGAGAAAACCAAGCTGAAAGATGATGGCAGCAACTATTCGGACTTGGTCCGGAACCCGAGGATCATCCTCATAGCAGCCAAGAAAGAATATGTCCTAGATGAACCGCTAGGTGAAGCACCCATCCCAGAGAACCAAGACGTTATGAACGCTTGGCAGTCACGTGCTGATGATTACTCCCTCGTTCAGTGCGGCATGCTTTACAGCTTAGAACCGGGGCTCCAAAAGCGTTTTGAGAAACATGGAGCATATGAGATGTTCGAGGAGCTGAAAATGGTTTTTCAAGCTCATGCCCGGGTCGAGAGATATGAAGTCTCCAACAAGTTCTATAGTTGTAAGATGGAGGAAAACAATTGTGTCAGTGAGCACATACTCAAAATGTCCTGGTTGGACAACCGCCTGTCCCAGCTGGAGATCAACCTCCTGGACGAGGCGGTCATTGACAGAATCCTTCAGTCGCTCCCACCAAGCTACAAGAGCTTTGTGTTGAACTACAATATGGAAGGGATGGTAAAGACCATTCCTGAAGTATTCTCAATGCTCAAGTCAGCAAAGGTTGAAATCAAGAAAGAACATCAAGTGTTGATGGTCAATAAGACCACTAAGTTCAAGAAGGGCAAGGGTAAGAAGAACTTCAAGAAGGATGGCAAAGATGTTGCCGCGCCCGGTAAGCCAGTTGCCGGGAAGAAGTCAAAGAATGGACCCAAGCCTGAGACTGAGTGCTTTTATTGCAAGGGGAAGGGTCACTGGAAGCTGAACTGCCCCAAATACTTAGCGGACAAGAAGGCCGGCAACACTAAAGGTGTTGGAAATATGCCCTAGAGGCAATAATAAAAGTATTATTATATTTCATTGTTCATGATAATTGTCTTTTATTCATGCTATAACTGTATTATCCGGAAATCGCAATACACGTGTGAATACTTAGACCACACTATGTCCCTGGTAAGCCTCTAGTTGACCAGCTCGTTGTGATCAACAGATAGTCATGATTTCCTGACTATGGACATTGGATGTCGTTGATAACGGGATCACATCATTAGGAGAATGATGTGATGGACAAGACCCAATCCTAAGCATAGCATAAAAGATCGTGTAGTTCGTTTTGCTAGAGCTTTGCAAGTGTCAAGTATCTCTTCCTTCGACCATGAGATCGTGTAACTCCCGGATACCGTAAGAGTGCCTTGGGTGTATCAAACGTCACAACGTAACTGGGTGACTATAAAGGTGCATTACAGGTATCTCCGAAAGTAGCTGTTGGGTTGACACGGATCGAGACTGGGATTTGTCACTCCGTATGACGGAGAGGTATCTCTGGGCCCACTCGGTAATGCATCATCATATTGAGCTCAATGTGACCAAGGTGTTGGACACAGGATCATGCATTACGGTACGAGTAAAGTGACTTGCCGGTAACGAGACTGAACAAGGTATTGGGATACCGACGATCGAGTCTCGGGCAAGTAACGTACCGATTGACAAAGGGAATTGCATACAGGGTTTGATCGAATCCTCGACATCATGGTTCATCCGATGAAAACATCGAGGAGCATGTGGGAGCCATCATGGGTATCCAGATCCCGCTGATGGTTATTGACTGAGAGCGTCTCGGTCATGTCTGCATGTCTCCCGAACTCGTAGGGTCTACACACTTAAGGTTCGGTGACGCTAGGGTTATGAAGATATGGATATGCAGAAACCCGAATGTTGTTCGGCGTCCCGGATGAGATCCCGGACGTCACGAGGAGTTCCGGAATGGTCCGGAGGTAAAGAATTATATATAGGAAGTGCTATTTCGGGCATCGGGACAAGTTTCGGGGTTATCGGTATTGTACCGGGACCACCGGAAGGGTCCCGGGGGTCCACCGGGTGGGGCCACCTGTCCCGGGGGGCCACATGGGCTGTAGGGGGTGCGCCTTGGCCATCATGGGCCAAGGGCACCAGCCCCTATAGGCCCATGCGCCTAGGGTTTCCCCCTAGGAGGAGTCCTAGTGGTGGAAGGCACCCCTAGG
>NC_041391.1:601320539-601327474 GCF_002162155.2 Triticum dicoccoides
ATATAGTGGGGGAGAGGAGGGACTTCATACACCAGCCCCTGGCGCCTCCACCTCCCCCCGTTACGTCTCTCTCCCGTAGTCTCGGCGAAGCCCTGCTGCTGTGACGCCCTGCATCCACCATCACGCCGTCGTGCTGCTGGATCTTCATCAACCTCTCCTTCCCCCTTGCTGGATCAAGAAGGAGGAGACGTCTCCCGTCCCGTACGTGTGTTGAACGCGGAGGTGCCGTCCGTTCGGCGCTGGTCATCGGTGATTTGGAGCACGTCGAGTACGACTACATCATCACCTTGCTAGCTTCCGCACGCGATCTACAAGTGGTATGTAGATGCAAACTCTTTCCCTAGACTCGTTGCTTAGATGAACTCATAGATGGATCTTGGTGAAACCGTAGGAAAAATTTTAATTTTCTGCAACGTTCCCCAACAGTGGCATCATGAGCTAGGTCTATGCGTAGTTCTCTTTGCACGAGTAGAACACAACTTTGTTGTGGGCGTGGATTTTGTCATCTTACTTGCCTCTACTAGTCTTTTCTTGCTCAAAGGTATTGTGGGATGAAGCGGCCCGGACCAACCTTACACGTACACTTACGTGAGACCGGTTCCACCGACTGACATGCACAAGTTGCATAAGGTGGCTGGCGGGTGTCTGTCTCTCCCACCTTAGTTGGAGCGGAATCGATGAACAGGGCCCTTATGAAGGGTAAATAGAAGTTGACAAAATCACGTTGTGGTGATTCGTAGGTAAGAAAACGTTCTTGCTAGAACCCAATTGCAGCCACGTAAAAGATGCAACAACAATTAGAGGACGTCTAACTTGTTTTTGCAGCGATTGATCATGTGATGCGATATGGCCAGAAGTTGTGATGAATGATGAATTGTGATGTATGAGATCATGTTCTTTGTAATAGGATTCACGACTTGCATGTCGATGAGTATGACAACCGGCAGGAGCCATAGGAGTTGTCATTATTTTTTGTATGACCTGCGTGTCATTGAATAACGTCATGTAAACTACTTTACTTTATTGCTAAACGTTAGTCATAGAAGTAGAAGTAGTCGTTGGCGTGACAACTTCATGAAGACACGATGATGGAGATCATGATGATGGAGATCATGGTGTCAAGCCGGTGACAAGATGATCATGGAGCCCCGAAGATGAAGATCAATGGAGCTATATGATATTGGCCATATCATGTCACAACTATATAATTGCATGTGATGTTTATTATGTATGATGCATCTTGTTTACTTAGGACGACGGTAGTAAATAAGATGATCCCTTATAAAATTTCAAGAAGTGTTCTCCCCTAAATGTGCACCGTTGCTACAGTTCGTCGCTTCTAAGCACCACGTGATGATCGGGTGTGATGGATTCTTACGTTCACATACAACGGGTGTAAGACAGTTTTACACAGCGAAAACACTTAGGGTTAACTTGACGAGCCTAGCATGTGCAGACATGGCCTCGGAACACGGAGACCGAAAGGTCGAACACGAGTCGTATGGAAGATACGATCAACATGAAAATGTTCACCGACGATGACTAGTCCGTCTCACGTGATGATCGGACACGGGCTAGTCGACTCGGATCGTGTAACACTTAGATGACTAAAGGGATGTCTAATCTAAGTGGGAGTTCATAATTTGATTAGAACTTTATTATCATGAACTTAGTCTAAAACCTTTGCAAATATGTCTTGTAGATCAATGGCCAACGCTAATGTCAACATGAACTTCAACGCGTTCCTAGAGAAAACCAAGCTGAAACATGATGGCAGCAACTATACGGACTGGGTCCGGAACCTGAGGATCATCCTCATAGCTGCCAGGAAACAATATGTCCTAGAAGGACCGCTAGGTGACGCTCCCGTCCCAGAGAACCAAGAAATTATGAATGCTTGGCAGTCTCGCGCTGATGATTACTCCCTCGTTCAGTGCGGCATGCTTTACAGCTTAGAACCGGGGCTCCAAAAGCGTTTTGAGCATCACGGAGCATATGAGATGTTCGAAGAGCTGAAACTAGTTTTCCAAGCTCATGCCCGGGTCGAGAGATATGATGTCTCCGACAAGTTCTACAGTTGTAAGATGGAGGAAAACAGTTCTGTCAGTGAGCACATCCTGAAGATGTCTGGGTTGCACAACCGTATGACCCAGCTGAACATTAACCTCCCAGATGAGGCGGTCATTGACAGAATCCTCCAGTCACTCCCACCAAGCTACAAGAGCTTTGTGATGAACTACAACATGCAGGGAATGGAAAAGACCATTCCTGAAGTGTTCTTGATGCTGAAGTCAGCAGAGGCTGAAATCAAGAAAGAACATCAAGTGTTGATGGTCAATAAGACAACTAAGTTCAAGAAGGGCAAGGGTAAGAAGAACTTCAAGAAGGACGGCAAAGATGTTGCCGCGCCTGGTAAGCCAGTTACCGGGAAGAAGTCAAAGAATGGACCCAAGCCTGAGACTGAGTGCTTTTATTGCAAGGGGAAGGGTCACTGGAAGCGGAACTGCCCCAAATACTTAGCGGATAAGAAGGCCGGCAACACCAAAGGTATATTTGATATACATGTGATTGATGTGTACCTTACCAGTAATCGTAGTAACTCCTGGGTATTTGATACCGGTGCCGTTGCTCATATTTGTAACTCACAGCAGGAGCTGCGGAATAAACGGAGACTGGCAAAGGACGAGGTGACGATGCGCGTCAGGAATGGTTCCAGAGTCGATGTGATCGCCGTCGGCACGCTGCCTCTACATTTACCTACGGGATTAGTTTTGAACCTCAATAATTGTTATTTAGTGCCAAGTTTGAGCATGAACATTGTATCTGGATCTCGTTTAATACGAGATGGCTACTCATTTAAGTCTGAGAATAATGGTTGTTCGATTTATCTGAGAGATATGTTTTATGGTCATGCTCCGATGGTCAATGGTTTATTCTTAATGAATCTCGAGCGTAATATTACACATGTTCATAGTGTAGATGCCAAAAGATTTAAAGTTGATAACGATAGTCCCACATACTTGTGGCACTGCCGCCTTGGTCACATTGGTGTCAAGCGCATGAAGAAGCTCCATGCCGATGGACTTTTAGAGTCTCTTGATTATGAATCGTTTGACACGTGCGAACCATGCCTCTTGGGCAAAATGACCAAGACTCCGTTCTCCGGAACAATGGAGCGAGCAACCAACTTGTTGGAAATCATACATACCGATGTGTGCGGTCCAATGAGCGTTGAGGCTCGCGGAGGATATCGTTATGTTCTCACTCTCACAGATGACTTGAGTAGATATGGGTATGTCTACTTAATGAAACACAAGTCTGAGACCTTTGAAAAGTTCAAGGAATTTCAGAATGAGGTGGAGAATCAACGTGACCGAAAGATAAAATTCTTACGATTAGATCATGGAGGAGAATACTTAAGTCACGAATTTGGTACACACTTAAAGAAATGTGGAATCGTTTCACAGCTCACGCCGCCTGGAACACCTCAGCGAAACGGTGTGTCCGAACGTCGTAATCGCACTCTATTGGATATGGTGCGGTCTATGATGTCTCTTACCGATTTACCGCTATCATTTTGGGGATACGCTCTAGAGACAGCTACATTCACTTTAAATAGGGCACCGTCTAAATCCGTTGAGACGACACCGTATGAATTATGGTTTGGAAAGAAACCTAAGCTGTCGTTTCTAAAAGTTTGGGGATGCGAAGCTTATGTCAAGAAACTTCAACCTGAAAAGCTCGAACCCAAGTCGGAAAAATGCGTATTCATAGGATACCCTAAGGAAACTGTAGGGTATACCTTCTACTTAAGATCCGAAGGCAAGATCTTTGTTGCTAAGAACGGATGCTTTCTGGAAAAAGAGTTTCTCTCGAAAGAAGTAAGTGGGAGGAAAGTAGAACTCGATGAAGTACTACCTCTTGAGCGGGATAGTGACGCAGCACAGGAAACCGTTCCTGTGATGCCCACACCAACTGAAGAGGAAAACCATGATAATGATCAAGGTACTTCGGATCAAGTTACTGCTGAACTTCGTAGGTCCACAAGGACACGTTCCGCACCAGAGTGGTACGGCAACCCTGTCCTGGAAATCATGTTGTTAGACAACAATGAACCTTCGAACTATGAAGAAGCAACGGCGGGCCCGGATTCCAACAAATGGCTTGAAGCCATGAAATCCGAGATAGAATCCATGTATGAAAACAAAGTATGGACTTTGACAAACTTGCCCGATGATCGGCGAGCGATAGAAAACAAATGGATCTTTAAGAAGAAGACGGACGCGGATGGTAATGTTACCATCTATATAGCTCGACTTGTCGCTAAGGGTTATCGACAGGTTCAAGGGATTGACTACGACGAGACATTCTCTCCCGTAGCGAAGCTAAAGTCCGTCCGAATCATGTTAGCAATTGCCGCATACTATGATTATGAGATATGGCAGATGGACGTCAAAACAGCATTCCTTAACGGGCATCTTAAGGAAGAACTGTATATGTTGCAGCCGGAAGGTTTTGTCGATCCTCGGAACGCTAACAAAGTATGCAAGCTCCAGCAATCCATTTATGGACTGGTGCAAGCATCTCGGAGTTGGAACGTTCGCTTTGATGAGATGATCAAAGCGTTTGGGTTTATGCAGACTTATGGAGAAGCCTGCGTTTACAAGAAAGTGAGTGGGAGCTCTGTAGCATTTCTCATATTATATGTAGATGACATACTCCTGATGGGAAATAATATAGAATTTTTGGACAGCATTAAGGCCTACTTGAATAAGTGTTTTTCAATGAAGGACCTTGGAGAAGCTGCTTATATATTAGGCATCAAGATCTATAGAGATAGATCGAGACGCCTCATAGGTCTTTCACAAAGCACATACCTTGATAAGATTTTGAAGAGATTCAGAATGGATCAGTCCAAGAAGGGGTTCTTGCCTATGTTACAAGGTATGAGACTGAGCTCAGCTCAGTCACCGACCACGGCAAAAGATAAAGAAGAGATGAGTGTCATCCCCTATGCTTCAGCCATAGGATCTATTATGTATGCCATGCTGTGTACCAGACCCGATGTAAACCTTGCCGTAAGTTTGGTAGCAAGATACCAAAGTAATCCCGGCAAGGAACACTAGACAGCGGTCAAGAATATCCTGAAGTACCTGAAAAGGACAAAGGACATGTTTCTCGTTTATGGAGGAGACGAAGAGCTCGTCGTAAAGGGTTACGTTGATGCTAGCTTCGACTCAGATCTGGATGACTCTAAGTCACAAACCGGATACGTATATATGTTGAATGGTGGAGCAGTAAGCTGGTGCAGCTGCAAGCAGAGCGTCGTGGCGGGATCTACGTGTGAAGCGGAGTACATGGCAGCCTTGGAGGCAGCACATGAAGCGATTTGGGTGAAGGAGTTCATCACCGACCTAGGAGTCATACCCAATGCGTCGGGGCCGATCAAACTCTTCTGTGACAACAATGGAGCTATTGCCCTCGCCAAGGAGCCCAGGTTTCACAAGAAGACCAGGCACATCAAGCGTCGTTTCAACTCCATCCGTGAAAATGTTCAAGATGGAGACATAGAGATTTGCAAAGTGCACACGGATCTGAATGTCACAGATCCGCTGACTAAACCTCTCTCGCGTGCAAAACATGATCAACACCAGAACTCTATGGCTGTTCGATTCATCACAATGTAACTAGATTAGTGACTCTAGTGCAAGTGGGAGACTGTTGGAAATATGCCCTAGAGGCAATAATAAAAGTATTATTATATTTCATTGTTCATGATAATTGTCTTTTATTCATGCTATAACTGTATTATCCAGAAATCGTAATACACGTGTGAATACTTAGACCACACTATGTCCCTGGTAAGCCTCTAGTTGACCAGCTCGTTGTGATCAACAGATAGTCATGATTTCCTGACTATGGACATTGGATGTCGTTGATAACGGGATCACATCATTAGGAGAATGATGTGATGGACAAGACCCAATCCTAAGCATAGCATAAAAGATTGTGTAGTTCGTTTTGCTAGAGCTTTGTAAGTGTCAAGTATCTCTTCCTTCGACCATGAGATCGTGTAACTCCCGGATACCGTAAGAGTGCCTTGGGTGTATCAAACGTCACAACGTAACTGGGTGACTATAAAGGTGCATTACAGGTATCTCCGAAAGTAGCTGTTGGGTTGACACGGATCGAGACTGGGATTTGTCACTCCGTATGACGGAGAGGTATCTCTGGGCCCACTCGGTAATGCATCATCATATTGAGCTCAATGTGACCAAGGTGTTGGACACGGGATCATGCATTACGGTACGAGTAAAGTGACTTGCCGGTAACGAGACTGAACAAGGTATTGGGATACCGACGATCGAGTCTCGGGCAAGTAACGTACCGATTGACAAAGGGAATTGCATACAGGGTTTGATCGAATCCTCGACATCGTGGTTCATCCGATGACAACATCGAGGAGCATGTGGGAGCCATCATGGGTATCCAGATCCCGCTGATGGTTATTGACTGAGAGCCGTCTCGGTCATGTCTGCATGTCTCCCGAACCCGTAGGGTCTACACACTTAAGGTTCGGTGACGCTAGGGTTATGAAGATATGGATATGCAGAAACCCGAATGTTGTTCGGAGTCCCGGATGAGATCCCGGACGTCACGAGGAGTTCCGGAATGGTCCGGAGGTAAAGAATTATATATAGGAAGTGCTATTTCGGGCATCGGGACAAGTTTTGGGGTTATCGGTATTGTACCGGGACCACCGGAAGGGTCCCGGGGGTCCACCGGGTGGGGCCACCTGTCCCGGGGGGCCACATGGGCTGTAGGGGGTGCGCCTTGGCCATCATGGGCCAAGGGCACCAGCCCCTATAGGCCCATGCGCCTAGGGTTTCCCCCTAGGAGGAGTCCTAGTGGTGGAAGGCACCCCTAGGTGCCTT
>NC_041391.1:601328169-601337935 GCF_002162155.2 Triticum dicoccoides
ATATATAGTGGGGGAGAGGAGGGACTTCATACACCAGCCCCTGGCGCCTCCACCTCCCCCCGTTACGTCTCTCTCTCGTAGTCTCGGCGAAGCCCTGCTGCTGTGACGCCCTGCATCCACCATCACGCCGTCGTGCTGCTGGATCTTCATCAACCTCTCCTTCCCCCTTGCTGGATCAAGAAGGAGGAGATGTCTCCCATCCCGTACGTGTGTTGAACGCGGAGGTGCCGTCCGTTCGGCGCTGGTCATCGGTGATTTGGATCACGTCGAGTACGACTACATCATCACCTTGCAAGCTTCCGCACGCGATCTACAAGTGGTATGTAGATGCAAACTCTCTCCCTAGACTCGTTGCTTAGATGAACTCATAGATGGATCTTGGTGAAACCGTAGGAAAAATTTTAATTTTCTGCAACGTTCCCCAACAAAAGGTATATTTGATATACATGTAATTGATGTGTACCTTACCAGTACTCGTAGTAACTCCTGGGTATTTGATACCGGTGTCGTTGCTCATATTTGTAACTCACAGCAGGAGCTGCGGAATAAGCGGAGACTGGCGAAGGACGAGGTGACGATGCGTGTCGGGAATGGTTCCAAGGTCGATGTGATCGCCGTCGGCATGCTGCCTCTACATTTACCCACGGGATTAGTTATGAACCTCAATAATTGTTATTTAGTGCCAAGTTTGAGCATGAACATTGTATCTGGATCTTGTTTAATACGAGATGGCTACTCATTTAAATCCGAGAATAATGATTGTTCTATTTATATGAGAGATATGTTTTATGGTCATGCGCCGATGGTCAATGGTTTATTCTTAATGAATCTCGAATGTAATGTTACACATATTCATAGCGTGAATACCAAAAGATGTAAAGTTGATAACGATAGTCCCACATACTTGTTGCACTGCCGCCTTGGTCACATTGGTGTCAAGCGCATGAAGAAACTCCATGCTGATGGACTTTTAGAGTCTCTCGATTATGAATCATTTGACAGATGCGAACCATGCCTCATGGGCAAAATGACCAAGACTCCGTTCTCCGGAACAATGGAGCGAGCAACCAACTTATTGGAAATCATACATACCGATGTGTGCGGTCCAATGAGCGTTGAGGCTCGTGGAGGATATCGTTATGTTCTCACTCTCACTGATGACTTGAGTAGATATGGGTATGTCTACTTGATGAAACACAAGTCTGAGACCTTTGAAAAGTTCAAGGAATTTTAGAATGTGGTAGAGAATCAACGTGACCGAAAGATAAAGTTCCTACGATCAGATCGTGGAGGAGAATATTTAAGTCATGAATTTGGTACACACTTAAGGAAATGTGGAATCGTTTCACAACTCACGCCGCCTGGAACACCTCAGCGTAATGGTGTGTACAAACGTCGTAATCGCACTCTATTGGATATGGTGCGGTCTATGATGTCTCCTACCGATTTACCGCTATCATTTTGGGGATACGCTCTAGAGGCAGCTACATTCACTTTAAATAGGGCACCGTCTAAATCCGTTGAGACGACACCGTATGAATTATGGTTTGGGAAGAAACCTAAGCTCTCGTTTCTAAAAGTTTGGGGATGCGATGCTTTTGTCAAGAAATTATAACCTGAAAAGCTCGAACCCAAGTCGGAAAAATGCGTCTTCATAGGATACCCTAAGGAAACCGTTGGGTATACCTTCTACTTAAGATCCGAGGGCAAGACCTTTGTTGCCAAGAACGGATCCTTTCTGGAAAAAGAGTTTCTCTCGAAAGAAGTAAGTGGGAGGAAAGTAGAACTCGATGAAGTACTACCTCTTGAGCCGGAAAGTAGTGCAGCTCAGGAAAATCTTCCTGTGGTGCCTACACCAACTGGAGAGGAAATTAATGATTATGATCAAGGTACTTCGGATCAAGTTGCTACTGAACCTCGTAGGTCCACAAGGACACGTTCCACACCAGAGTGGTATGGCAACCCTGTCCTGGAAATCATGTTGTTAGACAACGGTGAACCTTCGAACTATGAAGAAGCGATGGCGGGCCTAGATTCCAACAAATGGCTTGAAGCCATGCAATCCGAGATAGAATCCATGTATGAAAACAAAGTATGGACTTTGACAGACTTGCCTGATGATCGGCGAACGATAGAAAACAAATGGATCTTTAAGAAGAAGACGGACGCGGATGGTAACATTACCGTCTATAAAGCTCGATTTGTCGCTAAGGGTTATCGGCAAGTTCAAGTGGTTGACTACGATGAGACATTCTCTCCCGTAGCGAAGCTAAAGTCCGTCCGAATCATGTTAGCAATTGCCGCATACTATGATTATGAGATATGGCAGATGGACGTCAAAACGGCATTCCTTAACGGGCATCTTAAGGAAGAACTGTATATGATGCAGCCGGAGGGTTTTGTCGATCCTAAGAATGCTAACAAAGTATGCAAGCTCCATCGATCCATTTATGGGCTAGTGCAAGCATCTCGGAGTTGGAACATTCGCTTTGATGAGATGATCAAAGCGTTTGGGTTTATGCAGACTTATGGAGAAGCCTGTGTTTACAAGAAAGTGAGTGGGAGCTCCGTAGCATTTCTCATATTATATGTAGATGACATACTTTTGATGGGAAATGATATAGAACTTTTGGACAGCATTAAGGCCTACTTGAATAAGTGTTTTTCAATGAAGGACCTTGGAGAAGCTGCTTACATATTAGGCATCAAGATCTATAGGGATAGATCGAGATGCCTCATAGGTCTTTCACAAAGCACATACCTTGATAAGATTTTGAAGAAGTTCAAAATGGATCGGTCCAAGAAAGGGTTCTTGCCTGTATTGCAAGGTGTGAGATTGAGCTCAGCTCAATGCCCGACCACGACAAAAGATAAAGAAGAGATGAGTGTCATCCCCTATGCTTCAGCCATAGGATCTATTATGTATGCCATGTTGTGTACCAGACCTGATGTAAACCTTGCCGTAAGTTTGGTAGGAAGGTACCAAAGTAATCCCGGCAAGGAACACTGGACAACGGTCAAGGATATCCTAAAGTACCTGAAAAGGACAAAGGACATGTTTCTCGTTTATTGAGGTGACGAAGAGCTCGCCGTAAAGGGTTACGTCGATGCTAGCTTCGACACAGATCTGGATGACTCTAAGTCACAAACCGGATACGTGTGTATGTTGAATGGTGGAGCAGTAAGCTAGTGCAGCTGCAAGCAGAGCGTCGTGGCGGGATCTACATGTGAAGCGGAGTACATGGCAGCCTCAAAGGCAGCGCATGAAGCTATTTGGGTGAAGGAGTTCATCACCGACCTAGGAGTCATACCCAATGCGTCGGGGCCGATCAAACTCTTGTGTGACAACACTGGAGCTATTGCCCTTGCAAAGGAGCCCAGGTTTCACAAGAAGACCAGGCACATCAAGCATCGTTTCAACTCCATCCGTGAAAATGTTCAAGATGGAGACATAGATATTTGCAAAGTACATACAGATCTAAATGTCGCAGATCCATTGACTAAACCTCTCTCGCGAGCAAAACATGATCAACACCAGAACTCTATGGGTGTTCGATTCATCACAATGTAACTAGATTATTGACTCTAGTGCAAGTGGGAGACTGTTGGAAATATGCCCTAGAGGCAATAATAAAAGAATTATTATTATATTTCCTTGTTCATGATAATTGTCTTTTATTCATTCTATAATTGTATTATACGGAAATCGTAATACACGTGTGAATACTTAGACCAAATACGTCCCTAGTAAGCCTCTACTTGACTAGCTCGTTGTTCAACAGATAGTCATGGTTTCCTGACTATGGACATTAGATGTCATTGACAACGGGATCACATCATTAGGAGAATGATGTGATGGACAAGACCCAATCCTAAGCATAGCACAAGATCGTGTAGTTCGTTTTGCTAGAGCTTTTCCAATGTCAAGTATCTCTTCCTTAGACCATGAGATTGTGTAACTCCCAGATATCGTAGGAGTACTTTGGGTGTACCAAACGTCACAACGTAACTGGGTGACTATAAAGGTGCACTACAGGTATCTCCAAAAGTGTCTGTTGGGTTGACACGGATCGAGACTGGGATTTGTCACTCCATATGATGGAGAGGTATATCTGGGCCCACTCGGTAATGCATCATCATAACGAGCTCAAAGTGACCAAGTGTTTGGTCACGGGATCATGCATTATGGTACCAGTAAAGTGACTTGCCGGTAACGAGACTGAACAAGGTATTGGGATACCGACGATCGAGTCTCGGGCATGTAACGTACCGATTGACAAAGGGAATTGTATACGGGGTTGATTGAATCCTCGACATCTTGGTTCATTCGATGACATCATCGAGGAGCATGTGGGAGCCAACATGGGTATCTAGATCCCACTATTAGTTATGGACCGGAGAGCCGTCTCGGTCATGTCTGCGTGTCTCCCAAACCCGTAGGGTCTACACACTCAAGGTTCGGTGACGCTAGGGTTATTAGGAAGACTTGTATGTGATTACGGAATGTTGTTCGGAGTCCCGGATGAGATCCCGGACGTCACAAGGAGTTCCGAAATGGTCCGGGGGTGAAGATTTATATATGGGAAGATGTCATACGGACACCGGAAAGTTTCCGGGGCATATCGGTATTGTACTAGGGCCACCGGAGGGGTTCCGGGGATCCACCGGGAGGGGCCACCCCTCTCGGAGGGCCTCATGGGCCTCAAGGGGCAGGGAACCAGCCCCTGGTGGGCTGGGCGCCCCCCATTGGGCCCATGCGCCTAGGGTTGGGGGGGGGAACCCTAGTGGGGGCGCCCCCCTTGCTTGGGGGGGCAAGCCCCCCTCCCTGGCCGCCCACCCCCTCTAGATCTCATCTAGAGGGGGCCCGCCCCCTTCCCCCTTCCCCTATAAATAGAGGGGTGAGGGGAGGGCTGATCACCTAATCCAAGGCGCAGCCCCTCCCCTCCCCAACACCTCTCCTCCTCCGTCGAGTGCTTGGCGAAGCCCTGTCGAAGTACTGCCTCTCCACCATCATCACGCCGTCGTGCTGCTGCTGGAGCCATCTTCCTCAACCTCTCCTTCCCCTTGATGGATCAAGAAGGAGGAGACGTCATCCGCTCCGTACGTGTGTTGAACGCGGAGGTGTTGTCTGTTCAGCACTTGGTCATCGGTGATTTGGATCACGGCGAGTACGACTCCATCATCCCTGTTCCCTTGAACGCTTCCGCACGCGATCTACAAGTGGTATGTAGATGCAATCGCTCTCCCATGACTCGTTACTTAGATGAACTCATAGATGGATCTTGGTGAAACCGTAGGAATTTTTTTAATTTTATGCAACGTTCCCCTACACGGGGGTCCCCTGACTTGCCTGCCTGCGGCCTGTGGCATGGCTCAAGTGGGGGCCCAATGCAGCCCAGCTTCATCAGCTCAAGCTCAAGACCCTCGCGAGGGGCCCAGGCTCGCGGGGTGGATGCCAGGGAGCTTCCTCAGGAGCAGCCTCCTCAGACGGGCTCGCGAGGAGGCGGAGAGATTAAGGCAGGGCACCTCCCGAGGGGCCCGTGACGCAAGCCATGACAATCGGAGGCCAGGCGGGTGCCGGCCTGCGCAGTGTCCTTGTTTCCCTTTCGGTGCTAAGGGGGCAAGCACGGGCAAAGGCGTCGTGCAAAGATTGCCGTTTCGGTGCAACAAGACCAAGACGAGCAGAACAGCAGGATGGAGGTCATCGTGGAGCCCAGGGCGGCGTCACCGTCAGAGCCTTTGGCAGCCGAAGACCAACTTTAGTCAGGATAAGTGTACCAGATGTCCCCCTTCAAAATGGCCAATTGTTGGCGCCCTTCCCGCTCATTATTTGCAGAGAGGCCCAGGGCCTCGCTCTATAAATTGGACTGGCCACCACAAGGTAGAGATATCTCGAGATCGACCAGAGAGAGAGAGAGAGAAGCGACTGAACTCATCCAAGCAGTTCATCGCACCAGCTCAAGAACAGCCCCTCGCGAGGCTGTTCTCCCTTCGTACTGTTCATCATCAGCCCCTGAGGCAATCCACCACACCACACACTAGAGTAGGGTATTACACCACAATGGTGGCCTGAACCAGTATAAATCTTGTGTCCTCTGTGTGTTCATCTTTCTTGCCTAGATCTTTGTGAGACTTGGAGACGTGAGCTGGTAGGGGAGAGATCTCCGTTCACACCCCAGTGTTCGAACCTCAAGGGTCTGCCGGAACCCAAAATCCAACACCGGTGGCTTTACCTCGACGCCAGACCTTGGCAGAGAAGGGACTTCTGCCTCTCGGCCCGGCACGGGTAAGTCACTCGCTCTCCACTTCTGCTTTTGTTCTTTCTTTCCTCTTTCCATTACTGGCTTTCAATCTTGGCTCCGCCCTATCTTCTTATTGGAATCCAGGCCCCTCCTCGGTAGGCTCAGAGGACGTCGACACCGCCATCAAGGACGTCGCCGCGGATGCTGTGGTGGAGGCGGAGAAGATTGCTTCCGAGGAGAGCACCGGGGGCGCCGCTTAAGACGCCGCCAACGGGCCTGCCAAAGAGCCCGGCAAGGGGCCTGCCGGGGAAGCCGGCAAGGCCACTGCTGGGGAGGTGGCATTTGATGACCTGCCCTCCTCCTCCGCTGCCTCTGGCTCCGGCAGGTACCCGAGGGTAAGCGACGACCTCTTCGTCCACCTCCTTGGCGCGTCGAGCACCAGGTCTCCCTTTGAGGGAGAGGTGTTCGACGAGGAGGCTCTTGCCGTTGCTGGGCTCGAGGTCGTCAATGAGCCGAACGTCGGTGACGTCGGCTCCTAGGAGGAGCGGCTGCTCCAGGCCATGGGTGCCAGCTTCCGGAAGCTTTAGGCGCTCCACCGCGCCCGTCTGGACAAGGCCAAGTCCAGGGCGGCGGTGGTGGAGAAGGCGGAGGCAGACTTTGGAGGGCACGTCGCCGAGGCACAAGCCTGGTTCCGCCAGGCCCAGGACGAGCTCAAAGCCGCCCACGGCAAGCTGGCCAACCATGAAGTGGAGCTCACCCTGAAGCTGGCCGACGTCGAGAAGGCCCAGGAGACGGCGAAGAAATTGGCCGACGAAGCCGAAGCCGCTCGGACCCTGCACGAGGCTGCACTGAAAACCCAGGAAGAGGACCTTGCCGTGCGCAAGGAGAAGCTTGCCGCCACGCTCCGCGGCAAGGACAAAGAGGTGGGCAAGTTCGTCGGGCAGCACACCCAAGAGCTGGAGCAGAGGCATCAGGAAGCACTCAATGCCCAGGCGTGGGTCTATGCCGGCAGGGTGAAGGAGCTAGAGGGGCAAGCTTTGAAGCTGGCCCAGTAGAGGGACACGCTCAATGGTGCCTTGACGGAGGCACAGGGCACGGTCATCCACAAGGACGGAGAACTCTCTGAAGCCAACAACTCCATCAGAGACCTCAAACTGAAGCTGGGAGATCTCGAGAAGATGCTGTCGGAGGCCAGAACCCGGGAGGGGATCCTGGCCAAGGAGCTAGAGACAAAGAAGCAGCTGCGGATGAACGACACCGCCAACCTTGAGGACCACGTGGCGGGCGAGAAACATTGTCTCAAACGCCTTGCCGTCGTTGCAAACTCGGCAGCCAATCAGCTGGCCATTATGGGGATGCCGGAGATGAGGTACACCCCAGAGGCGAACCTGAGCCCCAATGCCAACCTGACCATATACTTTGAGAAGGTCGTCGGCGCCCTGAGGCGGCTTCAATCCTACCAGGCAGCCTCCCTGGCCAAAGAATCCCGGATACTCTGCCGGGGGACCATGACCAGGGTGCTCACCAAGATTGCGCACTGGCACCCAGACCTTGACTTCGAAGCTGTGTTGAAGAGCTTGCCGGAGGATGCCGACATCGCGGCGCTGAATGAGCATATCCAGCCCATCCTCAGCCGCATCAACAAAATCAAGAGGTTGGAGGGCCAGCGCCGGGACTAGGCACCCCGTTCTTCGTCGCCGCTGCGGATTCATGACCAAGACAGTGCTATCTTTAGTTAGAACCGCAGCGGCAATTTGTGTAATATAACTCTATAGTGCTCCTGAAATTATGCATGTCATTTTCCTGTTCGATTTTCCTTTGTATGTCCACCCCACGTCGACAGGGTAGGCTTGCCGGCACATAAAACCAGGGCGGCGCATTGAGGACGGATCCTCATTAGCCTACCGGGTGTGCTCATTGCCGGGCGAAGCACCTTACCGCCCTTGGCGCGGCCGCTCGATTTGTCGAACTTGACTCGAGTCAGAACCAAGAGCATTGCTGATGGCGAAAGGCTACCCTGCCGCTCTCGACGCGGCCGCTCGAACTGTTGAGCGGACTCGAAACAGAACAAGGGCGTTGCCGACCGCAGGAGGGCCCCTCCACGTACAGGCTCTCCATACATAGGCCAAACCGTCGAGGATAATAACCTTATATATAAGGACAAAAACATAAAATTTGTCATGACTTAGCTCTCTCGTCGCCGCCTCAGCGTCCTTTGCGCCAACGGGCAGCGTCGCCTTCTTGGCCTCCTTCTCCGCAGGAGCGGTGGCGATGATGAACTGCTAGGCCTACCACTGGACCCGATTATCACAATCTGGGCGGCCCCCTACCTGGAGCACCAAAGATGTCGGTGGGAAACGACACCTATGGGATCACTGGAATCCCTACTACGGTTGTGGGGCGCGGGGATCGTGAGAAGAGCGGGACTAGTAGATAGCACAAAGGGGATTTACCCAGGTTCGGGCCACAAAGATGTGCAAAACCCTACGATCCTGCTTTGGTGGATGTATTTAGTGTTCTTGAGCTCTTGAACTAGCTCTGGGTGCTGCCAGATTCGAAAGAGACGAATCCCTCTCCAGTGCGCCATGGGCCTCCTTTTATAGGAGAAAGGGGCTGCCACAATGGCACAGAGGAGGTGGAAAGTGCTACAGCGCTGTGAGCTTATCGCTGGTATTACAGGACAAAGTGCATTTAATGTGATGCTTAGTTGTCCCTTCACTTTATCGGGGATGGGAGCGAGGCCCGTCCCTTCCGTCGCCGCTTCTCCTTGCTTTGACACGCGCCCCGGCCAGCGATGCATGCTGTGCCATTGTAACGCCCCGGATCCGATGCGCCAGATGTCAGCTAGTTATTCGTCGTCGTTGCCATGTCATTTGCTTGCGTGTTGCATTTTATCATGTCATCATGTGCATTTTCATTTTGCATACGTGTTCGTCTCATGCATCCGAGCATTTTCCCCGTTGTCCATTTTGCAATCCGGCGCTCCTATGTCCTCCGGCGTCCCCCGTTTCGTCTCCTGTTGTGAGTGGGTGTTAAACGTTCTCGGAATGGACCGAGGCTTGTCAAGTGGCCCTGGTATAGCACCGGTAGACCGCCTGTCAAGTTTCGTGCCATTTGGAGGTCGTTTGGTACTCCAACGGTTAACCGAGTAGCCCAAAACCCCCCTTTCTCTTTGCAGCCCAACACCCCTACAAAGGGGCCCAAAACCCAGCTAACTCACCTCCATGATCTCGGTCATTCGATCACGATCGTGTGGGCGAAAACCGCTCCTCATTTGGACTCTCCTAGCTCCCTCTACCTATATAAAGGCCCCCCTTCCATTTTTGGGGATGAAACCTAGATTCCTCCCTTCCGCGCCGCCGGACATGTCCAACCCTGGCCGGACGCGTCCGCCGCCGCGATTTCGCCTAATCGGAGGCCGCCGCATGTACCTCTATCTCCCAGCCCAGGCCCGAGCCGCCCGCAGCCGCGGCCCGCGCACCGCACCGCCGCCGGACCCCGCCGTCTGCTCCCTCTCGCCGGAG
>NC_041391.1:601338336-601342875 GCF_002162155.2 Triticum dicoccoides
CCGCCCGTGCATGGCCCTGGGCCCTTCCAAGCTGCTCCGGCCGGCGCGCCTCGCCAGCCGCCGCCTCCCGTCGTCTCGCCTCTCCACCGGCCGGCGCCGCGCCGCCTCGGCCTCCCTCCGGCCGGATCCGGCCTCCCCGCCACCGTGCCTCGCCATGGCCTCGCCTCCCGAAGCCCCCTCCTCCGCCGGCGCCGCTTAGCTCCGGTGAAGCTCGGAATCCGTGCCCCGGATCTGGATCTGGAAATATGAGGTTGCCCCCGAAAAACGCCCAAGTCCCCGATATTTTGTCATTATCATGCCATGTTCGACGCATCATATCTCTTCATCCGTAGCTCCGTTTTGTGTGTGTAATATGTCAAATTGTTCGCCTCGAAGAGTACTTCAATTCATTCCATTGCATCATATTCATTTGAGTCCATCTTGATGCCTGAATAATTGTTGCAAGAGTGCTTCATGATGTTTTCTGCTGTCTGTTAACAGAACGAGCTCTTTTGTCATTTTTGCCATGATTGATGTGTCCATCCTATGAGGTTGATGTCTACATGTGTTTTGATCTATGCTATGTCTTATTTACAGAGGTGCTTACCATGTATTTTTGTGATCAATGTGGTGACTAGCACAAGCATGCAAACTAGGCTTCGTAATGTTGCTGTTTTCAGTCCCTGTTCTGCTGTTATTTTTATCTCATGTAAACATGTTGCTACAGAGAGATCCATGCATATTTTGAGATACTTCAGTAAGGATGTTTTGAACAAGTGGTTATTGTCTATCCATTCATGCCCCTGTTTACAATTATGGAGTAGTCTAGCATGTCATTGTCGTGCTCTACTTTTACTTCAAAATGTTTCCTGGCAGATTGTTTACATGTTATTCAATTTTGCCAAGGTTGTTGTAGTTGATCCTTGCATGGTATGAACTTGTTCTTGCCTTGGTTTGTTTCATAAACATGTCTTATTGCTGATACTATGCTTATCTTGTCATGAAATGACTTGTGGTGAGTGAATCAAGCTTGTTAAGTAGTGTACTTGCTGTTGCTGTTTTGCTAGGCTGAATCTGTTATTTCGTGCTGCTATGTAAACCTGCTTCTACAAATCATTCTTTGCATAATCTGGAGATGGTCACTAAATATGTTTTGTTCTACATGTCATCCTCTAACCATCCATGCCCCTGGGTGCATTTATAGCTTGCTGTAATCTTGCTCCAAAGTTGCTATATAATGTTGTTGTCAGCTTGTTAACATTAAGTTCAGTTGTTGCCATGATTGTCGCTAGTGTTTCATGCACCCTATGAACTTGCTCTTGCCATGCTTAGCTCCACGAACATGTCTTCTTACTGTTGATTGCCTTTCCATGCCATGTTTTGCTCTGTAGTGAGTTGCACAAGCTCATCTACATGCCTTCATAATTCCATTCCTGCCATGTATGAATCTGTATTATAACTTGCCATGTTTACATGGGTGCCATCATATCTTCTGATCCTTTTTGGCTCATGGTCAGTAAAGGACTTTTGATCTATGCATTTAGTAGATTCATGCCATGCCTTTGTTTGCCCTGATAAGTTTCTGTAACATGTTGTTTGATAGCTCTAAACATTGCAACCTGATGTTATTTTCTGCAAAGTCTGAACTGTTATTATTTGTAATCTTGCCATGTGTGTTTGACCATGTTCTAGTGATTTCTGGAGATAGCTCAGTGTTCATGTTTTGTTATGATTTACCTGTACATCATGCCCATGTCTTTTGTTTTCTTGTTGAGGTCCTATAGCATGTTGTTTTGATGCTTGCAATATGCCTAGTTGCTGTTTTGGACAGATTGTTGTTATGACTTGTATAGAGTGTGTGTGTTGCACCGTTGCTCCGTTTTGAGTGTGCTTTATATGAAACTTGCTTGATTTTGCATGAAGTCTCATATTATCATGTTGCATCCATGTTTTGAGGTGTTTGCTTGATGTTTGGGTGCATTTTGCATCAATGCCATGTTTAACTTGTTTTGCTCATATCTTCTAGGCCGTAGCTCCGAATTAAATGAACTTTATATGTAACTTGACTAGAATCTCATGTAGATCATCTTGGTTCACCTTAACTTGCTATTTAACAACTTAAACATAAGGTTTATTCAGATCTGGACCAACTTCGAAATTTGCATATGAGGACTTACCGGAATTGTTATATGTTGTTCCCGGCATCATTTAAACTTGCCTTGATGTGTTGCTCTTGTTTGCATCATCTCTTGCCATGAGTAGCTTCATGTAGCCTTTGTCATGCATCATGCTTGGTTGTGCATCATGTCATGTTCTTGTGTGGTGTGTTTACTATGTTGTGTGCTTCTTCTCGATAGTTCCCGTTTCGTTGCGACCGTGAGGATTCGTTCGTCTACGCTTGGTTCGGCTTCATCCATTCATATACTTCATGGACTCGTTCTTCTTCCTTGCGGGATTTCAGGCAAGATGACCGCTACCCTGGATCTCACTACTATCACTGCTATGCTAGTTCCTTCGTTCTATCGCTTTGCTGCGCTACCTATCTTTTGCTCATCAAGCCTCCCTAATTGCCATGAACCTCTAACCATTGACACCCTTCCTAGCAAACCATTCCTTGGCTATGTTACCGCTTTGATCAGCCCCTCTTATAGCGTTGCTAGTTGCAGGTGAAGTTGAAGATTGCTCCATGGTGGACAGGATTTTGTTGGGATATCACAATATCTCTTATATTATTAATGCATCTATATACTTGGTAAAGGGTGGAAGACTCGGCCTTTTGCCTGGTGTTTTGTTCCACTCTTCCCGCCCTAGTTTCCGTCATACCGGTGTTATGTTCCCGGATTTTGCGTTCCTTACGCGGTCGGGTGATTTATGGGACCCCCTCGACAGTTCGCTTTGAATAAAACTCCTCCAGCAAGGCCCAACCTTGGTTTTACATTTGCCTCACCTAGCCCTTTTTCCCTTGGGAGTCGCACTCTCGAGGGTCATCTTTATTTTACCCCCCGGGCCAGTGCTCGTCGTGAGTGTTGGTCCAACCTGTCAGCCGCCGGTGGCCACCAGTGGCAACTCAGGGCTGGCCTACCGGAAGTTTGGACAATCCGGTGTGCCCTGAGAACGAGATATGTGCAGCTCCTATCAGGATTTGTCGGCACATTCGGGAGGCTTTGCTGGTCTTGTTTTACCATTGTCGAAATGTTTTGTAAACCGGGATTCCGAGTCTGATCGGGTCTTCCTGGGAGAAGGTTTATCCTTCGTTGATCGCGAGAGCTTATCATGGGCTAAGTTGGGACACCCCTGCAGGGTATAATCTTTCGAAAGTCATGCCCGCGGTTATGTGGCAGATGGGAATTTGTTAATTTCTGGTTGTAGTAACTTGACACCAGATCCGAATTAAAACGCATCAAAAGTGTGTAGCCGTGATGGTCTCTTCTCGGCGGAGTCCGGAAAGTGAACACGGTCTTTGGGTTATGTTTGACGTAAGTATGAGTTCAGGATCACTTCTTGATCATTACTAGTTGACGACCGTTCCTTTTGCACTCTTCTCGCTCTTATTTGCATATGCTAGCCACCATACATGCTTAGTCGCTGCTGCAACCTCACCACTTTACCCCTTCCTTTCCCTTTAAGCTTTTCTAGTCTTGATACCCATGGTAATGGGATTGCTGAGTCCTCGTGGCTCACAAATTACTACAACAACAGTTGCAGGTACAGGTTTTCCGATGATCTTGACGCGAGAGCGATGTTTGCTTGCACTGAGTTCTTCTTCTACTTCTTCTTCGATCAGGGGATAGGTTCCAGGTCGACAGCCTGTGCTAGCAGGGTGGATGTCGTTTGAGTTTCTGTTTGTGTTTCATCTGTAGTCGGATGATGCTCTTATGTTTTGTGATGTTGTATTCATGTGGCATTGTATGCCTCTTGTATGTATCCCCATATATTATGTAATGTTGATGTAATGATATCCACCTTGCAAAAGCGTTTCGATATGCAGGTCTATCCTTGGTGGGGCCTTCGAGTTCCTTTTGGATAGGGTCGCATATTGGGCGTGACAATTTGGTATCAGAGCCTCGACCGACCTTAGGAGCCCCCTTGATTGATCGTGTAGTTTCGCCGTTGTTGAGTCTAGAAGAAAACTGTTTTCGTAGTCTAGTTATATTGGAGAGTAGGAATTCTTTTTACTCCTCAGCCCCTTCGTCGCTCCGGTGAGAAATCTTGACGTAGGTGTTTTTGAATTATTTATCTTCCCCTTCAAATTTTCTTTAAGATCATGCAGTTGGTTTTCTGATTGTTGGTTCTCATCTCTTTTCATCCGGTGCATTTCTCGTCAAGTTGACTCGAGCCTCTTCATCTTTGGGTTCAATCCTCGGTTGTCTTATTTTCCCACCCGCCCTCCCCTTTTCTTCTCGGAACCGGAGTCCGTGATCGAGTATCCATCCTACTCGTGCGAAGTTTTGCTCTCTTTCTTCAATGTTTTCAACCGGTGTTCTCTATTCAAGTTATTCATCGGTTCCCCTTCCAAGTTGCCTTTGTTTTCCCGCCCTCCCACCCCTTTTTCTTAACGGA
>NC_041391.1:601343425-601345700 GCF_002162155.2 Triticum dicoccoides
GTTTCAACCGGTGAATTCTCTTTTGTTTGACATTCTTCATCTCTTTTCCGGTGGCATCAATTCAAGTTTTTTGGGTTGATCACATTCTTTTCCTCGGCTCAAGTGTTTTCCCTGCTCGTTCGCCTCTCGCCAGTTTACCCTTTCGGAGTGCTCAAGACATCTCAGGAGATTCGTCTGTGTTCCAATTAATTCGAGGTTGTCACCTCATTCAAATATTTCAATTGTTCCGGTGCATCATCTATCTCTTCAACAATCCTTTCCAACGGTGTTTTCTTTTCAGTGGGCCCTAACCCACAGGTCTTTTTCTAGGATCTTACCTGACTCTTCTAATTCCCCCGGAGTTATTCCAATTTCTTTTCAAGTGTGACGTAAGAATGTATTTCATCAGTCAGATGCCTTTCCAGGCTCAATTCCAAATCATTTCATTGTTGGCTCAACCTCTATGCTTTTCATTCTTCCGGAGTTTCTCAACAATTTTGGTGCTGTTTCTCGTCGTCAATTGAGGATCGAAGAAGAGTTTTCCATCTTGCCCGTTCTCTCGAAGTTTCGTGGTTCTAGCTTCATGTTATCCTCGCGAATTATTCCGTTTGTCAGATAATTCTTTTCATCCATCCGGAGTATGTCAGAAGTTGTATTCCCGTTTCTTTTCACCGGAGGCCGTCGTTCAAGAAGAATTCTCCACCCTCATCATTCCAGCTATCGTCCTCTAATTATCCCGGTGCTTTGTTCAAGTGTTCTTTAATCAGATCGTCATCTCTTCGTTCTTGTGCATCTAAATCCCCTCGAGCATATTTGTTCTTCTTATTCTTCCCGGTGGTTCATCCTCTTTAGTCAGTCATTTTCGAATTCTATGGTGGTTCGTTCAAGATTCTTTTCTTTGATTGTCATTTTAATTCATTCGTTCTTTCAATCCTATCGGTGGTTCATGAAGACTCTCTCAAGTTTTGTGCTATACCCCCTTGATCCTTTTCAAGAAGAATAAGTAGTATGCTAAATCTGTTGCTTGCCATCAATTTAATTTGATGAAGGATAAGCATACAATAAATCTTATTTTTATTTCATCCAAGTGAGTAATCCCTTTTCTTCGGAGTTTGTTCTTGATGAATAAATTCTAGTTCAAGTGTTTTCATCTTTTCTTTTCCGGAGTTCAATTTCCTCGGTCATTTCGTCGCAACCTCCATCAAAATCACCGCAAGGCTAATCTTATTCTTCATCCTTCAATCTTTTTTTCGTCATCCTTTGGTACCGGAGTTCGTCATGGTGATTTTTCATGATTTAATTCATTCTTCAAGAGTTCATCAAGTATCATTCCATCCTCTCAAGTTCTTGTTCTATTCTTTTGATTTTCAGCCGGAGTGCTGCCTAAATACTTTCAGTCTTATTCGATTCTTCTCTCGTTCTAACCGGAGTGCTTTCACAGTCTATCTGATTCCGTGAGCTTTCGATTCTCGTCATTCTCGTCGTTTCTCTCTTATTCTCGAGCGCTCTCGATTCTTTGCTTCTTCTCTTCAGTTCTTCTTTCACCTCATCCCTTTTTCCTTTCGTCTCGGTCCTAAGATCTCGGGACGAGATCTCTTGTTAGTGGAGGAGTGTTGTAACGCCCCGGATCCGATGCGCCAGATGTCAGCTAGTTATTCGTCATTGTTGCCATGTCATTTGCTTGCGTGTTGCATTTTATCATGTCATCATGTGCATTTCATTTTGCATACGTGTTCGTCTCATGCATCCGAGCATTTTCCCCGTTGTCCGTCTTGCAATCCGACGCTCCTATGTCCTCCGGCGTCCCCCTTTTCGTCTCCTGTTGTGAGTGGGTGCTAAACGTTCTCGGAATGGACCGAGGCTTGTCAAGTGGACTTGGTATAGCACCGGTAGACCGCCTGTCAAGTTTCGTGCCATTTGGAGGTCGTTTGGTACTCCAACGGTTAACCGAGTAGCCCGAAACCCCCCTTTCTCTTTGCAGCCCAACACCCCTACAAAGTGGCCCAAAACCCAGATAACTCCCCTCCATCATCTCGGTCATTCGATCACGATCGTGTGGGCGAAAACCGCTCCTCATTTGGACTCTCCTAGCTCCCTCTACCTATATAAAGGCCCTCCCCTTCCATTTTCGCGGATGAAACCTAGATTCATCGCTTCCGCGCCGCCGGACATGTCCAACCCTGGCCGAACGCGTCCGCCGCCGCAATTTCGCCCAATCGGAGGCCGCCCCGTGGCCCACTCTCTGCCCGCCCGGGCCCGAGCCCCGCGCAGCTGCCGGACCCCGCCGTCTGCTCCC
>NC_041391.1:601346007-601359840 GCF_002162155.2 Triticum dicoccoides
CCGCCCGGCGCCCCACCGCGGCCATGGCGCCTCGTCCGCCGCCTTCGCCGGCGCGTGCGCTGCCCGCGTCGCCCGTCCATGGCCCTGGGCCCTTCCAAGCTCCTCCGGCCGGCGCGCCTCGCCAGCCGCCGCCGCCCATCGTCTCGCCTCTCCACCGGCCGGCGCCGCGCCGCCTTGGCCTCCCTCCGGCCGGATCCGGCCTCCCCGCCGCCGTGCCTCGCCATGGCCTCGCCTTCCGAAGCCCCCTCCTTCGCCGGCGCCGCTCAGCTCCGGTGAAGCTCAGAATCCGTGCCCCGGATCTGGATCTGGAAATATGAGGTTGCCCCCGAAAAACGCCCAAGTCCCCGATATTTTGTCATTATCATGCCATGTTCGACGCATCATATCTCTGCATCCGTAGCTCCGTTTTGTGCGTGTAATATGTCGAATTGTTCGCCTCGAAGAGTACTTCATTTCATTCTATTGCATACTATTCATTTGAGTCCATCTTGATGCCTGAATAATTGTTGCAAGAGTGCCTCATGATGTTTTCTGCTGTCTGTTAACAGAACGAGCTCTTTTGTCATTTTTGCCATGATTGATGTGTCCATCCTATGAGTTTGATGTCTACATGTGTTTTGATCTATGCTATGTCTTATTTACAGAGGTGCTTACCATGTATTTTTGTGATCAATGTGGTGACTAGCACAAGCATGCAAACTAGGCTTCGTAATTTTGCTGTTTTCAGTCCCTGTTCTGCTTTTATTTTTATGTCATGTAAATATGTTGCTACAGAGAGATCCATGCATATTTTGAGATACTTCAGTAAGGATGTTTTGAACAAGTGGTTATTGTCTATCCATTCATGCCACTGTTTACAATTATGGAGTAGTCTAGCATGTCATTGTCGTTCTCTACTTTTACTTCAAAATGTTTCCTGGCAGATTGTTTACATGTTATTCAATTTTGCCAAGGTTGTTGTAGTTGATCCTTGCGTGGTATGAACTTGTTCTTGCCTTGGTTTGTTTCATAAACATGTCTTATTGCTGATACTATGCTTATCTTGTCATGAAATGACTTGTGGTGAGTGAATCAAGCTTGTTAAGTAGTGTACTTGCTGTTGCTGTTTTGCTAGGCTGAATCTGTTATTTCATGATGCTATGTAAACCTGCTTCTACAAATCCTTCTATGCATAATCTGGTTCTACATGTCATCCTCTAACCATCCATGCCCCTGGTTGCATTTATAGATTTCTGTAGCTTGTTGTAATCTTGCTCCAAATTTGCTATATAATGTTGCTGTCAGCCTGTTAACATTAAGTTCAGTTGTTGCCATGATTGTTGCTAGTGTTCCATGCACCTATGAACTTGCTCTTGCCATGCTTAGCTCCACAAACATGTCTTCTTACTGTTGGTTGCCTTGCCATGCCATGTTTTGCTCTGTAGTGAGTTGCACAAGCTCATCTACATGCCTTCATAATTCTGTTCCTGCCATGTATGAATCTGTATTATAACTTGCCATGTTTACATGGGTGCCATCATATCTTCTGATCCTTTTTGGCTCAAGGTCAGTAAAGGACTTTTGATCTATGCATTTAGTAGATTCATGCCATGCCTTTGTTTGCCATGATAAGTTTATGTAACATGTTGTTTGATAGCTCTAAACATTGCAACCTGATGTTATTTTCTACAAAGTCTGAACTGTTATTATTTGCAATCTTGCCATGTGTGTTTGAGCATGTTCTAGTGATTTCTGGAGATAGCTCAGTGTTCATGTTTTGTTATGCTTTATATGTACATCATGCCCATGTCTTTTGTTTTCTTGTTGAGGTCCTGTAGTATGTTGTTTTGATGCTTGCAATATGCCTAGTTGCTGTTTTGGACAAATTGTTGTTATGACTTGTATAGAGTGTGTGTTGCACCGTGGCTCCGTTTTGAGTGTGCTTTATATGAAACTTGCTTGATTTTGCATGAAGTCTCATATTATCATGTTGCATCCATGTTTTGAGGTGTTTGCTTGATGTTTGGGTGCATTTTGCATCAATGCCATGTTTAACTTGTTTTGCTCATATCTTCTAGGCCGTAGCTCCGAATTAAATGAACTTTATATGTAACTTGACTAGAATCTCGTGTAGATCATCTTGGTTCACCTTAACTTGCTGTTTAACAACTTGAACATAAGGTTTATTCAGATCTGGACCAACTTCGAAATTTGCATATGAGGACTTACCGGAATTGTTATATGTTGTTCCCGGCCTCATTTAAACTTGCCTTGATGTGTTGCTCTTGTTTGCATCATCTCTTGCCATGAGTAGCTTCATGCAGCCTTTGTCATGCATCATGCTTGGTTGTGCATCATGTCATGTTCTTGTGTGGTGTGTTTACTATGTTGTGTGCTTCTTCTCGTTAGTTCCCGTTTCCTTGCGACCGTGAGGATTCATTCGTCTACGCTTGGTTCGGCTTCATCCGTTCATCTTCTTTATGGACTCGTTCTTCTTCCTTGCGGGATTTCAGGCAAGATGACCGCTACCCTGGATCTCACTACTATCATTGCTATGCTAGTTGCTTCGTTCTATCGGTTTGCTGTGCTATCTATCTTTTGCTCATCAAGCCTCCCAAATTGCCATGAACCTCTAACCATTGACACCCTTCCTAGCAAACCATTGCTTGGCCATGTTACCGCTTTGCTTAGCCCCTCTTATAGCGTTTCTAATTGCAGGTGAAGTTGAAGATTGCTCCATGGTGGACAGGATTTTGTTGGGATATCACAATATCTCTTATATTATTAATGCATCTGTATACTTTGTAAAGGGTGGAAGACTCGGCTTTTTGCCTGGTGTTTTGTTCCACTCTTGCCGCCCTAGTTTCCGTCATACCGGTGTTATGTTCCCGGATTTTGCGTTCCTCACGCGGTCGGGTGATTTATGGGACCCCCTCGACAGTTCGCTTTGAATAAAACTCCTCGAGCAAGGCCCAACCTTGGTTTTACATTTGCCTCACCTAGCCCTTTTTCCCTTGGGAGTCGCGCTCTCGAGGGTCATCTTTATTTTACCCCCTCGGGCCAGTGCTCGTCGTGAGTGTTGGTCCAACCTGTCAGCCGCCGGTGGCCACCAGGGGCAACTCTGGGCTGGCCTACCGGAAGTTTGGACAATCCGGTGTGCCCTGAGAACGAGATATGTGCAGCTCCTATCAGGATTTGTCGGCACATTCAGGCGGCTTTGCTGGTCTTGTTTTACCATTGTCGAAATGTCTTGTAAACCAGGATTCCGAGTCTGATCGGGTCTTCCTGGGAGAAGGTTTATCCTTCATTGATCGCGAGAGCTTATCATGGGCTAAGTTGGGACACCCCTACAGGGTATAATCTTTCGAAAGCCGTGCCCGCGGTTATGTGGTAGATGGGAATTTGTTAATGTCTGGTTGTAGATAACTTGACACCAGATCCGAATTAAAACGCATCAACCGTGTGTGTAGCCGTGATGGTCTCTTCTCGGCGGAGGCCGGGAAGTGAACACGGTCTTTGGGTTATGTTTGACGTAAGTAGGAGTTCAGGATCACTTCTTGATCATTACTAGTTCACGACCATTCCTTTTGCTCTCTTCTCACTCTTATTTGCGTATGCTAGCCACCATACATGCTTAATCGCTGCTGCAACCTCACAACTTTACCACTTCCTTTCCCTTTAAGCTTTGCTAGTCTTGATACCCATGGTAATGGGATTGCTGAGTCCTCGTGGCTCACAGATTACTACAACAACAGTTCCAGGTACAGGTTTTCTGATGATCTTGACCCGAGAGCGATGTTTGCTTGCATTGAGTTCTTCTTCTGCTTCTTCTTCGATCAGGGGATAGGTTCCAGGTCGGCGGCCTGGGCTAGCAGGGTGGATGTCATTTGAGTTTCTGTTTGTGTTTCATCTGTAGTCGGATGATGCTCTTATGTTTTCTGATGTTGTATTCATGTGGCATTGTATGCCTCTTGTATGTATCCCCATATATTATGTAATGTTGATGTAATGATATCCACCTTGCAAAAGCGTTTCGATATGCGGGTCTATCCTTGGTGGGGCCTTCGAGTTCCTTTTGGATTGGGTCGCATATTGGGCGTGACAGCCATGTAGGCAGGCAGGCAGCTGAGGTGGCGCGATGGTGGAGCCTCCACGAAGGGCTGCATGTTGCCACGCAGGTGCCTGCCCAGCTGGTTGGGTCGGCAGCTGTATGCGAACGGCGGCGGAGACTTGGCTGGCGTGGGCCTGGCAGTGGCCCTGCTGGCGCGCTTGGCGAGGGCCTTGCCGGGTGGCTCGGCAAGGGTCTTTCCGTGGCACGCCGTCATCCCCGGGAAGGAACTTGCCGGGGGTCTCGTGGGCTTACTCGGTAAGAACCCTGCCGAGGATTGTTGCCTTCCTATCCTCATTTGATCTTGACTATTCTTTGTCTTCACAAAGATCTGTATGCCACCGCGGAGGTGCCTCCCGAGCCGTGTCCCAATGCGTTTGTCTAGCGTTGGTGGGCTCAAAGGTGGCTTGCTCAGCTGGTGTGGGCGAGCTGCCCCGGCAAGGGTCCTTGCGGGGGAAACCTGCTTCGTCCATCCGATCTTTGTGGCATTGGTTCTTGTCGTTGCTTTGTTTGTCTTGTGACTTCGGCTTCTCTCCGGCTTCCCTTTCATGCTCTGTTATGCATGATCGTGGCGGGTGGCTCTGGCTGCCCGTGCACAAGTAAAGGGGTCAAAAGGAGAGCCCCTACTTTTGTACACCGACACATGCTTAGCATGACAACCCAAAGAAAGGAACCGATAGCGGGACTATTTTCTTTGGAAGACATTTTTGTGTTAAAACAATAATATAACATATCTCTCTACGTACCTTTGTTTATAAAACCATATGGCCGGATTGCCTTGTTTGTTGTAAATCTTTGCCCTCATAAAGGCTTTATAAAGTAGGACAAACACTCATCGGCTACTGGCTGGGGAGGTGGAAGCCGATGGTCGGTCAACAAAGTTTTGTACAATGCGGATCCGAGCATTAATGATGGAAAGTACTTGGATACACAGAATCATTACACATAATTTGTGATTTTACTTTGGATATCCTTAATTCGGCCACCCGTGCTCACATTAAGGCTCGAGGGCTACTAGGCTTCGGGCTTATCATTTACTAATATTAAAGGGGCACAACAATCCCCTGATCTAGTGTTGCCACCCGACCAGTGTCTTGGGGGCTACTGCATTTCTTATTCAATGCAGAGAATTCAAAGTGCTCAGTGTTCGGCATGACCGAACTATGGGCAAGCGTGTCTTCGGACAACAATAAATACCATATGGGACTTATCCGGCATGAAGCTAATATATCACGGCGACTTCTCACAACCCTCTCTTAGGGGCCTGTCCGCCGATCATTATTTCTAATATATTACACTGAGTTTCTATTCCTATGTATGCCACCGAGCTAGGAGTTGACCCTCAGGCCGATTTCGCAAATCGACCTGAGTCTTAGGGGCTACTTGGATCAGCAGTTTTATGTTTTCCTTCAGGTGCATCTTGGGTTTTATACCGACACACACCTTGAGGGCCATTGGATATGCATATACTGGCTATATATCTCGGTAGAGAATAAATTGCACCAATCAAAAATATTCACAAAAAATCAGCCCGTGGTCGGGGTGGTGCACCACCTTGGAAGCAGTCCGGCATAAAGCTCGGGCGCCAGTGGCTGGCTCCATAGAGGGCATTTCCGTCATTACGCTCGGTTGAATTCTTTCAATCTTTTAAAAGACCGAGGTAGTTTACGACAACGCTGACCATCGTTGGAGCTCGGAAGTTGTCTGCTATAAAGCTCGGATTTGAATGGCTCGTTCCATGGAGAAATTTTCAGTGTTAAACTCGGATAACCTCCTTCAAACTTTTTCAAGCCAAGGTGATCTATGACACCTCAGATACAGTCCGGCGCTGGAGCTCGAATACAGTCCGGCGCTGGAGCTCGGATATAGTCTGGCACTGGAGCTCGGATATAGTCCGGTGTCGGAGATCGGATACAATCTGGCGTTGGAGCTCGGATACAGTTCGGCGTTGGTGCTTGGCTACAAAAGATACCTCGAATGTAGTCTGGCGTTGGAGCTCGGATGCAAGAGGACACCCCCGCACGAGAACAACTTCAAACCTGAGGCGTGGCATAAAAATAACAAGGCATTGATAAAGGCCGAAGACTTAAAGGGCTCCTCGGATACCCGACGTATAAACTCTTCAGATTTAGCTCGGCAATCCTCAAGATAGATGATGGGAAGATTTGTTGAACCAATTTTCAAGATCGACGACCGAAGACGAAGAGCAGTTCAAAAGAATCATAGAGCGTCCCCAACTTGAAGGCCGGTTCATGGGTCTACTGACGGTGTCCTGGACTAGGGGGTACTCACCATGTCGTCCCCCAATCTCTTGGATTGGGCCGAGGACCCCCATGGCCGTTTATTCATGGGCCAATTCAGACTGCCCATGCCGCATACAAGGGAGATCCCACAAGACTTGGTGCCCAAGACGAGGACTCTCCTAAACACTAGGCCTCTGGTGTGTTATATAAATCGAGGTCAGGCTAGTCAATAGACAATCTCATATTCATTACTACAATCTCGTGGTAGATACATGTACTCTGTACTACACCCATATGAAAACAATCAAAAGCGGCATGTAGGGTATTATCTCTTTGAGAGAGCCCGAAGCTAGGTATAACCATGTGTCCATGTTACCATTGCTCCAAGATGCCTAGCTTAGGACCCCTACTATGAGATACGCCAGATATAGAACCGACATGGTCTCGAACGCCTACTCGCGCATACGTACGGCCAGGGCTCGTGTACATGGCTAGGTCGGAATGGAGAAACTACGTCGTCATCGTGTTCATGGGGAGGCAACGGAATGCGTTGTGTTCATCGGGAGGCAACTGAACGCGTGTTGTTCATCGGGAGCCAACCGGCTTGAACGAAACCACCGATGGAAACGAGGCCTTATGTACCGCAGAACGGAGGAAACAACCTTGTGTTCGACCGGCCACGGTCAAAACGGGATAGTGTTCATCGGGAGGGGTGTGGCGTACTGCAAAATAGAGGAAACAGACTTCTCTTGGACCTCCTACGGTCGAAACAGGGTCCTGTTGATCGGGAGGGGTGTGGCGTACCACAAAACGGAGGAAACAGACTTGTGTTGGAGCGCTACGTTCAAACGAGGGTCCTGTTCATCAGGAGGGGTGTGGCATACCGCAAAACAGGACTCCACGGGATACTGTTCATCTCCACCGTCGAGCTCCTCCAGCCTCCACGGGCTATTGTTCATCCACCATCAACCTCCTCCAGCCTCCACCTGTGACTATTCATCCACGGGCTCCTGTTCATCCAGCCTCCACCACTACTCCACCGGCTACTATTCAACCAGCCCGCTCCACGGGGTCCTATTCAACCACCCCTCCACAGGCTACTGTTCATCCAGCCCTCCACCGGCTACTGTTCAACCATCCCTCTACTAGCTACTGTTCAACCTTCTCTCCACGGGTTCATGTTCATCTAGCCCTCCACGGGGTCATGTTCATCCACGCCCAACCAGCTCGATCAATTGGGGTCCTATTCATCCAGAGGCAACACCACGGGGTCCTGTTCATCCAACCCCCACCAGGAACTTTTCATCCATACCCCCCAACAATGCTCACTGTTCATCCAGAGGCAGCATTGATCAGCTTCAGTTAGCAGCAGCAGCAAAGGAATCGCTCGATCGGGTTCAGTTAACAGCCACCGATCGATCGCTCGAGTTCAGTAACGCATAGCCTGCAGTGTAATCGATCACTCGGGTTCAGTTAGGCGAACGCCTCGCTTGTGTTCAGTTAGAGCCCAACGCCTCGCACCCACACACGTACGTGTACGAGAGAAATGCGCATCGCATGGCCCCTGACCACCCACCATAACCGGGAACTCCCCGATATTTTCCTCAACCTCCCTTCTACCACGGTTTCTTCCATCATGAATGGCCAAAAGAATGTCATGCAGTTGCGTCCCCGGCCAGCCCCGGACAAAAAGTCCATTTTCTGTCATGATTTTTTGTCATAGAAGTAGGAGCCCACCACATCTATGATGATACCGGGTTTTGTCACAATTATCGTCATAGAAGTGTCATAAGTATGGCAAAAAAAATTCGTTCGGCCCAAAACATCACGGATGTGTCTTTTTTTGTAGTGGACGTTTGTTATGAGGATCATCACTATCATTGAATTTCATTAAAGATTTTACCTCTACCACCTTAGGTGGTGGTGGTGCTTCAAGCCCATGTATTTCTTTGGTAGGTGGTAAGTTTTTAACATCCTCTGCCTTAATACCTTTTTCCTTCATAGATTTCTTTGCCTCTTGCATACCTTCAGGACTGAGATATAAGATACCCCACTTCTTCGGAGTGGGTTTAATAGGTGTTTCAAGGGGAGTCCAATCATCATAATTTTTCAATATGTTATTCAATAATTCTTCAGCTTGCCCAATAGTTCATTCCCTGAAAACACAACCAGCACAACTATCTAGGAAATCCCTAGAAGCATCGGTTCGTCCATTATAGAAGATATCAAGTATTTCAATTTTCTTAAGAGGATGATCAGGTGAAGCATTAAGCAATTGGAGAAGCCTCCCCCAAGCTTGTGGGAGACTCTCTTCTTCAATTTGCACAAAGTTAAATATTTCCTGCAAGGCAGCTTGTTTCTTATGAGCGGGGAAATATTTTTCGGAGAAGTAATAAATCATATCCTGGGGACTACGCACACAACTAGGAGCAAGAGTATTGTACAAAGCTTTAGCTTCACCCTTTAATGAGAACGGAAATAAATTGAGAATATAGTAATAGTGAATCTTCTCATCACGAGCAAAAAGGGTAGCTACATCATTCAACTTAGTAAGATGTGCCACAACAGTTTCAGTTTCATAACCATGGAAAGGATCGGATTCAACCAAAGTGATTAACTCTGGGTCGACAGAGAATTCATAATCCTTATCATCAATAAAAATAGGTGAAGTACAAAAACTCAGGATTACATTTCATTTTAGCATTCAGATATCTTTCTTTATACTTGCATAATAATTTCTCTAGATCATCTCTATCCTTACAAGCAAGAATATCTCTAGTTGCCTCCTCACTCATAGTATAACCTTCTGGTACCTTTGGCAATTCATATCTAGGAGGACTAGTTCTAGTAGGTGTTTCAAGATTTTTAGTTTCAAGTTCATCATCAGATTCAACAATATCATGTTGTCTTACTCTAGCAATTTGTTCATCAAGAAATTCACCTCGTGGCACATCATCATCAAGCAAGGTACGAGCATCATCATGAGTAGCATTCATAGGAGAAGTAGCATCATCAATAACTTGTGACATATCACAATTAATAGCATGTTGTGGTGTTGCAAGTTTACTTATAACTGAAGGTGAATCTAAAGCGGAGCTGGATGGCAGTTCCTTACCTCCCCTCGTCTTTGAGGGAAAATCTTAGTCTTAGCATCGTTCAGATTCTTCATAGTGATAATATGATAATAATCCCAAGTGACTCAACAAATATAGCTATGCTCCCCGGCAATGGCGCCAGAAAAAAGTTCTTGATAACACACAAGTATAGGGGATCGCAACAGTTTTCAAGGGTAGGGTATTCAACCCAAATCTATAGATTCGACACAAGGGGAGCCAAATAATATTGGAAGGTATTAGCAGCTGAGTTGTCAATTCAACCACACCTGGAGATTAATTATCTGCAGGAAAGTGATTAGTAGCACAATAGTATGATAGTTTTGATGGTAGCAGAATTAGCAACGGTAATGGTAACAATGATAGCAATGATATTGAAGCAGTAAGGATAGCAGTCATAGCAGTAGTAACTTAGCAAGAACAATATAAGATAAATTCGTAGGCATTGGATCGGTGACTTGTTGGATGATATTCATCATGAGATAGTTATAACCTAGGGCGATACGGCACTAGCTCCTGTTCATAAATATAATGTAGGCATGTATTCTGTAAATAGTCATACGTGCTTATGGAAAGAACTTGCATGACATGTTTTGTCCTACCCTCCTGTGGTAGCGGGGTCCTACTGGAAACTAAGGGATATTAAGGCCTCCTTTTAATAGAGAACTGTAACAAAGCATTAACACACGGTGAATACATGAACTCCTCAAACTACGGTCATCACCGGGAGTGGTCCCGACTATTGTCACTCCGGGGTTGTTGGATCCTAACACATAGTAGGTGACTATAACTTGCAAGATCGAATCTAGAACATGGATATAAAGGTGATAACATAAACGGTTCAGATCTGAAATCATGGCACCCGGGCCCAAACTGACAAGCATTAAGCATGGCAAAGTCATAGCAACATCAATCTAAGAACATAGTGGATACTAGGGATCAGGCCCTAACAACTCGATTACATGATGAATATCATCCAACCTCTCACCGATCAGCGAGCCTACGAAGGAATTACTCACTCCCGATGGGGAGCATCATGGAATTGGCGATGGAGATGTGTTGGTGATGACGAAGATCAAAGATCCCCCTCTCCGGAGCCCCAAACGGACTCCAGATCTGGCCTCTCGATGAAGAACAGGGGACGGCGGTAGCTTCGTCTCGTGAAACGCGATAATTCTTTCTCCCTCATTTATTCTGGAATAATGTGATTTTATAGCATCGGTTTCAGGGTCAGCGGGGTCACAAGGTGGGCAGCATCCACCAAGCACGCCTGGGGGGCAGGCGCGCCCTGGTGGGTTGTGCCCACCCAGGTGCCCCCCTCAGGTATCTCTTGGCTCCATATATTCTCTTTATTGATATAAAAAATCCTCGCAAAGTTTCGTTCCATTCCGAGAACTTTTATTTCTGCACAAAAACAACACCATCGTAGTTCTGCTAAAAACAACGTTAGTCCGGGGTTAGTTTCATTCAAATCATGCAAATTAGTGTCCAAAACAAGAGGACAAGCGTTTGGAAAAGTAGATATGTTGGAGACGTATCACCCTCCTACCCATATATACGTGGGGAGGGGGCGCCTAGAACACATCAACGATTGTTAGCCGTGTGTGCCCCCCTCCACAGTTTACGCCTCCGGTCATATTCTCATAGTGCTTAGGCGAAGCCCTGCGTGGATCACTTCACCATCACCGTCACCACGCTGTCGTGCTGATGGAAGTCATCTACTTCCTCGACACTCTGCTAGATCAAGAGTTTGAGGGACGTCATCGAGTTGAATGTGTGCAGAACTTGGAGATGTCGTACGTTCGGTGCTAGATCGGTCGGAACGAGAAGAAGTTTTACTACATCAACTGCATTGTCAAACGCTTCCGCTTTCGGTCTATGAGGGTACGTAGAAACACTCTCCCATCTCATTGCTATTCTTCTCCTAGATAGATCTTGCGTCAGCGTAGGATTTTTTTTGAAATTGCATGCTACGTTCCCCAAAAGGACACACTTTCTTGGGTTATGCCCGGCCTCGGAAGATCAACACGTCACAACCCTACCTAGGCCTAACAGAGAGGTCAGCATGCCGGTCTAAATCCTAAGCGCGCAGGGGTCTGGGCCCATCACCCCTTTCACACCTGCACGTTGCGAATGCTGCCAGTGAGCAGACCTAGCAACCTCCATTACAAAGGAAGTTGTGTTAAGCTGTCCAACCCGGCGTGCGACGCTCAGTCGCTGACATCTAGGAGGCTTTGACTAATATCACGACGTCGAGTGCCCATAATTGTTCCCGCATGGTGGTTAGTGCGTATAGGCCAGTGGCTAGACTCGGATCAAATATCGAGATCTCGTTAAGCGTGTTATTTGAAGTATCCGCGGACGCCGACCAGGGATCAGGCCCACATCTCTCCTAGGTGGTCACAACCTGCCCAATCGCTCCACCTCAAAGTAACAGTCAGGGGCCTTCGGGAACCCAGGCCAATCACTACCTGGATGGAACCACCTGCCCCTTCGGCCCCCCACATCGGAATCACTTGCGGGTACCCTATGAGCCAACCCGAGTTTAGTCACATCATGTAACCTGTATATTATGTATGTATGTATATACCCATGATCACCTCGAGTGATCACGTCCCAGTAGTAGTACAGCATGGCAGACGGACAAGAGTGTAGGGCCACTGATGGGGTACTAGCATCCTATACTAAGCATTTAGGATTGCAGGTAAAGGTACAACAGTAGCAACAATGACACGCTATGCAACAGAATAGAAGCTATCGAATCAACAGTAGCAGACGTAATGCAAGAATAAGAGAGAAGAGAGTGGGCGATATCTGGTTGATCAAGGGGGGTTTGCTTGCCTGGAAGCTCGGCAGAGAAGGACGGGTCATCGTCGACGTAGTCACACGCAGTGCCACCGACAGCGGTCTCGGTCCTGGTGTATATTAGAGAGAAGAGGGGAGAGGGAGAAACAATAAATATAAAGCAAAAATAGCATCAAAAAATATAACAAGGCAATGCACGGTGCTACGTGTGCCCTAACGCGGTAGTAGGTGCTACTGGCAAAGGGGGAAACATCCAAGAAAGTATTCCCGGTGTTTGACATTTTCGGACAGTCGAACTGGAGGGGGATGGTTTCTTATTCGCTATGCTAGGGACGTGTGGCGGAAGAATGGACTGCGTATTCGAATTTGTCTCATTGTTCTGAGCAACTTTCATGTACAAAGTATTTTCATGTGAGTTATGGATTATTTTATATTAATTTTCAAATTTTAATCCATTTTCGAGAATTATTTTAATTCAAAATATATATATAATGTGTCAGCATGATGTCAGCGGTCAGCATTGACCATTGACCAGTCAACTGACGCATGGGTCTCGTTCGTCATTGCCTCTATACTAATTAACAGAGTTAATTTAAGCTAATCAAGTTAATTTGGCTAATCTAAGCAATGTTAATTAATTTAATTATATTACTAATTCATGCATTCATTCATTCATTCATTTTATTATCACCTTTCTCTTTTCCAGTTTCGTTTTTCTCTTCTTTTCTTTTTATTTGATTTACAGGGGGAGGGCCCCACCTGTAAGTGGCTTTGGCCACCTCCCTCCTATGCACGTACACTGTATGCACACAATGGAGGGGCAGAGGGCGTGGCGGCCGGACTTGGCCCCAGCGAGGCCATGGGGCAAGGCCTGTCAGGGGCTGCGGCGAGGCGGGCTCGGCGGCTGGTCAGATCGAGCACGGCCGCTGGTGGCGCCGGTGAGCAGGGGCCAGGGGAGGTGAAGGCGAAGCGAGCGCGGGCTGCAGTAGGAGGGCGCGAGCGGGGCCATGGTGAGTGGCACGACAACGAAGAGGCCGGCACGGTCGGCGAGCAAAGAGAGGGCGGGGTCAGGGCGCGTGCGTGTAATGGGAGTGCGGCCGGGTGCGTGGGATGAGCAGCAGCTCGCGGAGGCGAGCGGGGGCGCGGCCACGCGCGAGTGGGCGCCCACGCGGAGGCACGGCCAACGCAGGGCAGGGCGGCACGGTCGGGCTGCAGCCGCAGCAGCAGAAACAGTAGGAGCAGCACAACACGGGGCGAGCGCCGGAGCAGGAGGCGGGCGGCGAGCGAGGAAGACGAGTAGGGACACGGTGGGGCGCAATGCATTCTGTACCGGGGGAATAGAGGGAGCACGGGATGGTACTCACATTCAATGCAAGGAAGGGGGCGGCATGGCTTGATGGCGTCCGGCGAGGAGGAGGATGGGGACGAGCGACGGAGACGGGAAGGCGGCGCCGACGATGGCAGGTGGCGGGGCGGCTCCGGCGGGGAGGTCCGGTCAGGGGGTTATGGGCGGCTGCGTCGTGGTGCCGAGCCCCGATCCAGATCGGGATCGGGGGGAGAGAGCGATGTGAGGGGGAAGGGGGAG
>NC_041391.1:601360111-601410859 GCF_002162155.2 Triticum dicoccoides
TTTTATTGTTTTCTTTTTCTTTTTTCCTTTCCCTTTTCTTTTGTTTATTTTTATCTCTTTTCTGTTTTAGTTTTGTTTCCTATTATTTTAGTTTTTTGTAAAATATACACTTAGCATCTAATATTCGTATTTCAACTTAGTCCACAATCACAAAAAGTCTAGTCCCCAATAACTTAGTTTGATATTTTATTAATTATAAATGGTATTTAACTATTCGCTTTTACCTAATACTTTACAAAAGTTTGGCTTCTTCACCAATATTTAGTATGGATTACTTGGCACATTCCAAAAATTTAGTTTTAATGTTTGAAAACTTTTATCGCTTGACTTTAATTCAAATTTGAATTTGGATCGGTTCTGATCTAACATGAGATTGGCAACGGTAATCGAGGTGACATGGTATAATTAGCAGAGGTTCATTGTAGCTTAATTATCAGGGTGTTACAATTCTCCTCCACTACAAAAAATCTCGTCCTAAGATTTAAGAGGGGAAGTAAGGGGAAAATCCTGGTTAGGGAATTCTAACGGATCTTCTTGTTCTTTTGCTCTCATCGAAGAGGTTGACCCTTTACGTTGATGTCTTCAATTTGCTACTTTAGGTCATCATGATGAGTCCTCATCCTTTCATCAGGAATTCCATCATACTTACGAAAAGGATAAGGGGTAGCTTCGGAAGAATAGACCTCTACAAGGTTGCTTAACTGGTAGATAACATTAGGGAAGGTGGCAGAAAGTAACTCCCATTCCCGCCCTCCCCCTAAACCCTAGACACACACATCACCGGTGATCTGCCTCTCCCCTCCGTGGGTTTTGGCATCTGATCCGGCCATTCTCTTCGGAGTCTCTTCCTCTCTCTTCTAGTTGTCATCTCCATGGCTGTTCACGCGACCATCTCCCTGGGCTTGGATTTTTCCCATGGGATTGACATGGAAAAAGCGACCTGGCATTCTTTCCATCGCACGGTGCATCCCTCAGATCGGTCTGGGCATTTCATCATGGTGGTGTCCTTTCCATGCTATATTTTTTGCTTGGATGAGGAAAATGTGGCTCTAGCGCTGGAATATGCGATTGGTGGATATTGTTCTTCTCTCAAGGTATCGTGTCTACATGACCAAGTCTTTGACTTTCATGTTTCATGCAAGGATGTGGGTTTTTTCTTATTGCATCAGCGATCGTCTGTTTGGCCCCAATTCAAATGCTTCTTTCATCTTTGGCGTCATGGTGGCCCTGATTGGGAAAAGGAGTTTCGTGCTTGGCAACTTGAATGTCAGGAAGAATGGACTTTGGTTATCCCATCTAAGCGCCATGAGCGCCTAGGTTTAGAGGCTATGAAACATGCACTGGCTAAATCTTCATTATGTTCATCCTCCCATGTTGCTACCAAAAAATCCCTGCGCTTTGCTACCATTTTGAATTATGATGCTTGCAAGGGTTATCGTTATTCGGCGACCACTGATGAGATCATTATTGTTTATTTTGATGCTGGTTACACAGTTGATCCCCAGGATGGTGTTGGTCTTAATCATGTTGATTTGGTCTCGCCGCCGGCGTCACCTTCGGCGACCTCGCCGTTGAGGGTTTTGCATTCCCCGGATATCACGTTTGGATCAGTACCTCCCTGAAATCTTCTCCTGGAGTCATCAGGATCGGGTGCAAGAGCTAGTTTGATTTTCTCCCATGCATCCCATGCTGGGCCTGGGCCCTTATCACCCAGCCCACACTACAAAAAAGACACATCCATGACATTTTGGGCCGAAGAATTTCTTTTTTGTCATACTTATGACACTTTTGTGACAATAATTGTGACAAAACCCGGTATCATCATAGATGTGGTGGGCTCCTACTTCTATGACAAAAAAACATGACAGAAAATGTGCTTTTCGTCCTGGGCGGGCCGAAGACGCAGCTGCATGACATTCTTTGGGTCGTCCATGACAGAAAAACCATGGTAGAAGGGAGGGCGAGGAAAATATCAGGAAGTTCCTGGTTACGGTGGGTGGTCGGGGCCGAGCGATGCGCGTTTCTGTCGTACCGTACGTGCATGGGTGCGTGGGCTCTAACTGAACCCGACTGAGGCGTCGCCTAACTAAACCTGAGCGATTGCACTGCAGGCTACGTGTTACCGAACCTGAGCGATCGAGCGGTTCCTTCGCTACTGCTGCTCACTGAAGACGATCGATGCTGCCTATGGATGAACAGTGAGCATTGCTAGGGGGTTGGATGAACAGGACCCCGTGGTGTTGCCGCTGGATGAACAGGACCCCGATCGATCGAGCCGGTTGGGCGTGGATGAACAGGACCCCGTGGAGGGCTGGATGAACAGGACCCCGTGGAGGGAAGGTTGAACAGTAGCCGATGGAGGGCCGGTTGGACAGTAGCCGGTGGAGGGCTGGTTGAACAGTAGCTCGTGGAGGGGTGGTTGAACAGGAGCCCGTGGAGAGGGCTGGTTGAACAGTAGTCAGTGGAGTAGTGCATGGTGGAGGCTGGATGAACAGGAGCCCGTGGATGAACAGTCGCAGGTGGAGGCTGGAGGAGGTCGACGATGGATGAACAGTAGCCCGTGAAGGCTGGAGGAGGTCGACGGTGGAGATGAACAATATCCCGTGGTGTCCCGTTTTGCGGTATGCCACAACCCTCCCGATGAACAGGACCACCGTTTCGACCGTAGCGCTCCAGCACAAGTCCGTCTCCTCCGTTTTGCGGTACGCCATACCCCTCCTGATCAAAAGGGCCCCATTTCGACCGTAGGAGGTCCAACAGAAGTCTGTTTCTTCCGTTTTGCGTTATGCCAGACCCCTCCCGATGAACAGGATCCTGTTTCGAATGTGTCCGGTTAAACACAAGGCCGTTTCCTCCGTTCTGTGGTACACCAGGCCTCGTTTCCATCGGTTGTTCCGTCCAAGCCCTCCCGATGAACACGATGACGCATTCTGTTCCAACCCAGCCGGTTGGCTCCCCATGAACACGATGACGACACAGTTTCTCCGTTCCGACCCAGCCATGTACACGAGCCCTGGTCGTACGTATGCGCGAGTAGGCATTCGAGACCCCGCCCGTACGTATGTACGTGGCCGTATTTACTTTCTTGCACCCTGGCCGATGTACGTACGTGTATATGCTACGTGCGCGCCTCTACTACGGCATGTGTGCGCCTCTACATCGACCAGTATGTATGTACACGTTTGCGACCAGAATGACAACGCTACGTATGCTTCGACCAGGTGGGTCCCGACTATCAGACACTTCCTTGCGTGCGAAGATGTAGCTGGTGAGTCCTAGCAGTCAGGGGGGCGAATTGTTTTTTCAGACGCACTTCCTTGCGTGCAAAGATGTAGCTAGTGGGTCCCATTAGTTAGGGGGGAAATGTTTTTTTCGCAAAATACAGTGGCCTGTCCGGTGGGTCCCTACTGTCAGGTGGAGGAATAAGTATTTTGCACATAATAAGGAGCCAATTCCTTGCGGCTGCCGTGGACCCAGTTGTTAGCCTATCAACGTACAGTAATCTTCCGATGTAAGTCGTTCCTTGACCATGTTTACCACGCCGTGCCGACAGCACCACGGCTGGATGACGACGAGGCTTATGAAGGGGTAGACGCGGAGCCGTGGAAGACGCGACAGTGAATGCCCACGCGTAGAGGAGTATGAGGGTTCACTGGTTCGGCTCCGGTGTGAGGCTGCCGTCGCTGCATAATAACAGGGGATGCGGGTGAGTAGAGGGATGGCCTAGCCAGCGGTGGGAGTAGTAGGGGGCCGTGAGGCCTCCACGGCATCAATGCCAGCCACAGGAGGCAGGAGCACGCGACACAACCGACGCTGGTTTGGGAGGATGGAGCAAGAAGACCAGAGGTTGAAGAAGCACTACGGCCATTGGATGGACATCGTACGATCACTGGAGCTAGAATCGTTCATATTGACTAAGTTGACAAAGCCCTCCGTCCACGTCAACTTACTTGGCCCACAAGTCAGCCTCCCACTATGGTGGGCCCCAACTAGCAGGGGGTATTCATTTTTTTGTGCATAATAAGGAGGCACTTCCTTGCGTGCGAAGATATAGCTGGTGGGTCCGACCTGCCAGCGGGCGAACGTTTTTCGTGAAATACAGAGGCCCTTCCGGTGGGTCCCAGCTGTCAGGTGGAGGAATCATTATTTTGCGCGTAATAAGGAGGCATTTCTTTACGTGTGGCCGTGGACCCAGCTGTCAGCCTCTCCACGCACAATCTACTTCCGATGGTGTTGTTTGTTAACCATGTTGACCACTCTGTGCCGAGGGCATCCAAGCTGGTGGACGACGGCGAGGCCCCGGACAGCAACAAGCCGGAGATGGAAAGACACGGGAGTAGAGTCGCAAACGGAGAGGTGTATGAGGGTTAACTGGTTCTGGTGCGGTGTGGTTCGGCATTTGGTGGAGAAGAACAGGAGGTCTGGAGGGGTGGAGGGATGGCCTGGCCAACAGTGGAGCAGCGCTTTACAACGAAGCATGCTAAGCAGAGCTGCTAGCAGCAGGAGGCGGGAGCAGGTGGTCCCGGCAGCGCTGGACGAAGAAGACGAGAGATTGAAGATGGATGCCGGTCGTTGGATGTAAATCCAATGGCTAACAATGTCAGAATCATTTGTTGACTAAGTTGACAAAGACTTGTGTTGGCTTCGAACTATTGGCCCACATTTCAGCCTCCAAAAATGTGGCACGTATTCAACCCATTTTTTCAGAATTTACAGTCTTTTTTTCGCGGGGTAGAATTTACAGTCAATTTGATCTTTTATTTTTGAATTACAATCCATTAGCTGGGTTTGGTGAACAAATAATGTAGCATCCATGCAGCCCACTTATTTTTTTCCTAAAAAATTACAAGCCATTTCCACTTTCTCGAAATACACGATTTTGCTGGGCTGATTCTAATTATAATGTTGGGGTGGGCGCAACAATGTTATCAAAAAATAAACAGGGGCTGAGCATTTTGTTATAAATATATTTAAATAATAAGTGATTTATTATTACATTGGTCCTTAAATCTTACCAAGCTTTTGTACACAATCACCAGGATTTTCGTTGCCAAAAAAATCCAAGATTTTATTGTTAAGAAATTATTTTTATAAGTTTATAAGATGTGGGATATTCTTTTCTTACACATGTAAGTACTTGTTAAATATATGATGACAACAACAATAATATATAATAACATATAAAATAATTTAAATATGTATAGTATAGTTAGAAGGGAAACATAAGTTGAACCAGGCGTTCCTATTCTTATATAGAAAAATAGAACAAACCTCTGTGTTTTCTTCAAAAAAATACATAAATTGGGTTGTTGATGTTTCAGGAAAAATAAAAGCTTGGATGGGAGGTCCATAGGCCGGTCGATACATGACGGCCCTCAAGAAAAAAAAAACATGCATGTTGTGGGTTGCGCATGTAAAAAAAGCCTAGACGGGGCAGCCTAAAACCCAGCTGATACTTGCTGCCCCAATGATAAAAAATGATACCTGCCAGCTCCCCGGCTTCGTTGTGAATTTATCTCCTATAGTAACTACGTTGAAGGACCTAAAAATGTAACTATGTTGACAAACCCGTGGGCCCCAACGTCAGTATAGCATTAGGAGGAAGTATTTTTTCGATGAGGCACTTGCTTGTGTACGGCCATAGACATGGCGGGTCCCGACTGTCCGCCTCTCCACGTACAGTCCTCTCCAGATTCCTCTCATTTGTTCAGCATGTTCACAACGACAGACAACTGCGTCGCGGCGAGCGCACAAAGGCGCAGGAGGAGATCCGACCACCTAAGGAAGTGCCTTATTAGTAACGAAACTACTGAACTAGCCTAGTGGCCAAGTGACACTATCCGTCAGCTATTCCGCCCGGGTTCGATTCCACTTGTGCACGGAAAATATCTCCAATTTTTTTGCCTCAGCCTTTATTAACACGTGGGTCCCCATTGTAATCTATGCACACCACGTCCAACACTTGTCAAAACTTCGTCCCTTGTTTTCTCTGTTTTGCGCACACTCGACATTGTGTGGGCATTTTGAAAATATCATATCTTTTTGACTGTGCATCATATGAAGATGTGCTATGCATGAATGTTGATCAGCATAATGTTAATTGACTGGTAGTTCCATTTTCGACCATGAAAAAACTTCCAACATGATGTTAACAATGTTTGAAAAGGCCATGTTAATATAAATCCTCTGCCTCTGAAAGTTGCAGTTTCTTATCTGAAACTGAATTTGCAGTTTCTTATCTAAAACTGAAACTTGCAGTTTCTTCTCTGAGAATCACATTGTCTGCACTTTTATACTCCTACGAAACTACATTTTTTAAGTGCTAAAAATAGATCTCTAGAATTCATAAAATACTTCATATGCTCAATACTGCAAATCTGAAATTCAAAAGACATTCATATTTGAAAGTACTCTCAAAATACACAACACAAAACACAATTCACAACCTGCAAATACTGACAACCCTAAGATCTTCCTGGCAATTCACAACCTGCCCGACTATTGGGCTTGGGGGGGGGGGCAGTCCCCTCCTATTCCTTGGCAGCAGACAGGCGCCCCGTGAGACGATGTGAACGGCGAGGGAGAGGATGGCGGGGAAGCGTCATCGGGCCAACTGCTTTTCTCCTCTTGTAGTTGGGTTCGGTCGACAAAGACTCCACCGGTTTGGTCTGGCACGACACCCTCACAAACGGCACCATGTAGATGCTCAATCCTTCAATCTCTGGTGGATGCTCCATCTGGGATCGATACTCCCACCACCAGTCCCTCACGATCGGATTCGGTGAATCTGTTTGCTCCATGGCCCAGAGAAGCAGCTCTATGTACTCCCACGCGACTCCCTCGAGGAGTATCGCCGCCTTTTCTCTTTGTTGCAGATATTTGGCCATCGATGTCACCATCGCCGCTAGTTGGTCTTTGTTGTCAAACCAAGACTGTATCTCCAACATCCTAGCTAGCTTCACAGGGTCGCCGTCTGCGATCCTCACGTATCGGTTGTACTCCTCCATCGATCTACTTCTCCACAACACCTTCACTCGCCGGCGGTGGTTTTGAATGGAAGAGGAGAGGAGCAGCGCTGGTTTGGGATTACAACGGGAGAGGAGCGACGTGGGTTTTGGATTGGAAGAGGAGAGGAGGGACGGTGGTTTTGAAATGGAAGAGGAGAGGAGCGGCGCTGGATTTAGATTTGAACAGGAGAGGAGCAGCGGTGGTTTAAGAGGAGAAGAGCGGCGCTGCTCTTGGAAGTATTTTTTGTTTTGCGTATTTTGGGTCAAAGTTTGACCATGTACTGTATTTGACAAGCAAAATGTGAATGCATGTCACCAAAAATTGCATCGTTTGGTTCGTATCTGAATGTACTTTCAAATTATATTATCTTTGCAACGTATAACATATATTTTATTCACGAAAATCTTGGTCAATTCTGACCCAGAATAAAAGGGAGACTAGTTAATGTGGGGTCGCTTTCTTAATTGAAGGATAAATTGATTTTGATTTTGATCCAGTCACAGCGCGCCGTCCCTCTCGTCCAATCCTAAATCGCTGCCGCACACTCCTCTCCCTCTTCTCTATTGCAAACCCGCCTCCTCTCCTCTCCATCATCTCCATTCCAAAACCACCGTCTCGCCTCTCCCTCTTCTCCATTGCAAAACTACCTCCTCTCCTCTCCATCATCTCCATTCCAAAACCATCATCTCGCATCTCCCTCTTCTCTATTGCAAGACCATCGTCTCTCCTCCCATATTCCAAAGCTAGCATTGGACCACTCAGAAGGACATCTATGGAGAGGATGCAACAGCGAATCAGGCAGATCACCGGCGGCGACCAGGCAAAGTTAGCCAGATTGAAGGAGATCCTTACTTGATTTGATAATGAGTGGGAGATATTGAGGACGGTGAGGGCCATGTGGCAATGTATGCGAAAGAGCGAGACGACGGCGATGAGGGCGGCAATGTACATGTACTCTTCGGCGGCAGTCACACCGCAGTCCTTCGAGTTCATCGAGTATCTCCTATGGGCGATGGAGCAGACAGATTTGCCCAAGGCAAAAGTCAGGCGGAGGTGGTGGGCGTACATGTCAAAGGTCGAGCACCCAGAGGATAACGAATCGATCGAGTACAGTGTGCCGTTCGTGAGGGTGCAGAGCCAGCCGGATCCACAAGAGTATTCGTTCTCCCACTACAAGAGGAGACCGGATGGCGCGAAGTTGCTTCCCCGCCATTATCCACGGTTCCCTTGACGCTCGCCTTGTTTCAACGGCGGCGGTAGGGTTTAAGGTAAGCTTTACACTAACCTAATCTTCCACATGCTCATGCTTACAATCAGTGTGACAACTAATGAAAATCATGCGTACAATCAGTCTCCGAGTACTACGCCAATCTCGCTAAAATAGCTCTGGACCTTTGGGTCAAAGTTGTGACATTGTGTACAAATAAAGAAAAATAGGTTGGTGCTTCTTTCAGAAAAGAGTACTCCCTAGAAAACTGCCAATATAAGCTACTAGTATTTGGTTAGAGGAGTTGCTGCCAAGAAAGATCCGTTCACAGAGAGCGCCACACATCCCACTGGTGGTGGTGGATGCCAATGCGTGCATGGAGCATGGTTGGTGTCAGTAATTTTTACTTGGCACACCTCACACTCTGCATATATGGCAGTTCCATCCATACATTTGTGCAGTTCCACCAAAATGCAGCTGAATAACCCTGTTTGCATAGATAATGAAAAAGCATGATTACATTATAGTGGTACTAGTTGATGAAACACACGAAATAAATAGAAGAAAATATTTCGATAGTATCATAGTATGCCATGTTGCAAGGGCGAGATGGGCCATGCGACGCCTCATACGGTACACCTCATACTGGAAATCGTCCCAAGTCTCCCCGATACACCTTCTGCCGGTGATGAACATCAGTGTACATCGGTAGTACAAGGAGGGGCCTTGAGACATTCAAATCTTTATTTTTGTGCAGATCAACTAAAATTAAGCAACCCAGTTTGCATAAACTCTTAAACATTAACAATGGGACTAGTTGATGAAACATACATGAACAAAGAGAAGCACTTTATTTATCTACATTGGAAATGAAATGATAGAGAGGACACTTGCTCTATTTTAACTGTATTATTACTTCATTTTATCAGTGACACTAGGGTCGAGCAGGTGGCAAATGAGGTGTACCGTGCATTGCAAGGATGAAAGCCGGGGGTGCTTAGACTGGGATGCTGAAGCTGGCTCTTTCAGTCCCTATATTCCCCCTAATGTTTCTGTGGAAGCATTTGGGTTGTAATCCAAACTTGGTTGAGCTGGTGCTGCGTCCCCCTACCTGCCTAGCTTATGTGGCGAACTTGTCTCCTGCTAGTACTCAGTCCGTTCTAGTAGTAGTTTCATAACTGCCGTTTACACTAAGATGTTGTCGGATAATGGTTCTCTATGGTTGGGTTTCTTTAATGAAATCGGAGGGATCCCCCTCTTTCAATATATAAAAAAACAGTGGCACTAGCGGTGCCAAATCATTGCCTCAAATTAATAGTGCCACTAGATTAAGGTGCAAAATAATAACCTTACTGCTTTACCACGGCATTGCCAAAATAGTAGCACAAGAGCAGGATCAACATGCAGGATATTTGGCAAACGGTCAGACCAAAAGGAACATACCTCGTGATAGGAACCATATCTGCAGTCAACACCATCGTAGAAGGGATGACACCAGTCACTAACATGGATGATTCAATTCATGGGACCTTTTGGTGCAGTTCACCTAAAATGAAGCAATGTCCCATGAGCTAGCAACTTCTTCTTCTTTTTTTTAATAAAAGGGCTCCAGCCCCGGTTCCATTTCCATCAGAAAACAAAACCCACAGAGCTTCTTCTTCATTAGTTGCAATAAAATTGAGCAACATCAAGGTTGGTTGTGAATCTCCTGGAATGTTCAACTATAATTTGGATATCATTTGTGCAGTTCAACTAAGACCGAGCGTGAAATGTATATCTTTGTTTGCACAAAAAAGGTGGAAAGGAGGGTGACTAACAAGAGATGAAACATGCATCAAATGAAAAGAAGCATGTTCCTTATCTGAATGGCAATCCTACAAGGACAGTAGCAATTTCTAAAGCAGCAGCATTGCTAGATATTAGTGTGGGCATTAGGATTAACTATGACAATCGTTAAATATGACATTACTTTAATGTTGCCATTGCTTCATTTTACCAGCAACATTACATGAAAAGTTGCTACAGAGTCGGTATTTGGGCACGGGAGGGTAGGCGGACCAGGATAGTTGCATTTCTAATGAAAAGAAGCAATTTATCTTAACGGGAAATTTAGCAGGACATGAAAAAAAGTGTCATTGATTCATATTACTGGAGACATTACATTGAAAACAACATTGGTTTAACGTGTCCTTACTTTTAACAGTGCGACTACTACATTTTACCAGTGGCATTACATAAGAGTGGCTCGGGGCAACAAACATCAGAACAGGATATCTGGGTTGGTCCCATTTTTTTTGGTATAGCCACCTTATACTGTGTGAGGCTAGCAAATCTAGTGCTGGACTTACTCTGTTGACTTGTCCCCTAGTCCCCACTTTCTTTCCTTTTTCAACCAATAGATCGGGTTTATATTGAGTTTGTACTGCATTTCCCTTTATTTTCCTATTAGACCTAGAGACCAGTTGGATAACCAGTCTTTGCTACTTTTCGCCCCCATTTATTTACTCTTTTGACCAAGTCCTAGATTCAGGTAACAAATCTTACCACACCCCCACCCCCTTTCTTCCTTGTTTGAACCAAGTAGTACTAGATTCGAGTGCATGAACTAGTTTTACCTCTTAACAGTAAAAATTTAGGTGGTTTTCGAACAGCCGATCGATCCTACATACAAGGGGGCCTGAGAAATAGTAAAAGATACAAATGCAGCAACGTCGGGAGCTCGAGAAGTAGAGAAAAGGCCGGTTTCAAAGGAAGTTATACCTAAGGGTCGCCGAGATGTCGCTAGGTGGGCGGCGGGAGGCCGGATCTGCCCACATTATGGCAGCAAGGAAGAAGGGGTCGGAGGCCCTCCCTCGCCAGTGGTGCTTGGGAGAGAATGGCAAGGCACGCTGATCGGGACGCCTTGACAGTGGGTAAGAGCCGTCTCCGAGGACGACCGCATGAACGTTGCACCTTCTCACCTTCCCCGGCGGAGAGGATCTGGCTGGATCTATGACCAGCCATGAGCAGAGAGAGAGAGAGAGTGTGTGTGTGGCCACTGCTGTCATGTTTAGATCTGGAGAGGATGAGACAGTGTGAAGAGAGTAACACTAGCAAGCAAGCGTGGAGGCTCCTGCCTATATAATGGAGTACTAGTTTTCTTTTGTCTACTGGAGCTGGCTTGACCTCATCAATGACTATCGAGAAGTCTTCATGCACGTGCCCCGGAGGTGTAGTTGTTGTCATTTCGATCTGAAGCACCGGATTATAACATATAACATGAAAAAAATGCCAGATGACAAGAAATCATAACCTCACTGCCCAAACGAGACAACAAGAATCCCGACGGACAAACTAGACGAGGATCAAAGCTCAAATTAAAGATAAACTCATAGAAAAGGGGTCCGTTTATAGATGTACTAATTAACATAGCCACCTAGATGGCAGCCTAGTAGTCTTCGTGCATGTGCCCCCAATGACTAGCCCAACTCAGTTGTTGCTGTTTAACCCTCACAGTGATCCGAAGCACATGACACCTAATTTTGCGAGATGACAAGCAACCTTTTTTTTAGATTTCTCACTAGAACTACAGCCATGTACAACACTGCCTGCATGATATGTAGACGATTGCCAATCCAGGTGTGTCTGCTAGAGTCTGGTCACATGCATGGACGAACTGATCTTCCGTGTCTTGCAGGGATCGTCCAGGCACCAACATATGTATAACACCTCTCTAGTACTATCGCTCGTCTCTCTCTTCTATTAACTCACCCGACTTGCAAGGTCGGGGAGTGTGCCTATGGTTGGTTCTCAATTGCGGTCCCACATGTGTGTGCAAACGCAATATGATGCGCGTTCCATTCGGAGAGCGGCGTGCCAGACCGACCGACCGTCTGGGGTGTGACGCAAACGCGACGGGTGTGCTGTATACTCCGAACATGTGTACTGCCATTTTCTTGAGGCTTTGCTCCATGGCGCAATCCATGGATACAAAATTAGTATACTATACTATTTAAAAGTCAAGGGCGGGGCTTTTCCTGCAAGGTAGGCGGGGCAGTTCCTCCTAGTCGGTTCTACAGAGACGCGAGAAGATGAGGGAGTAGGCTGCTGCAAACATAGGGCTGTGTGATTTGACAGTGAGTTATTGCTGGATAGGTGGGGCCCCGTGATTTGACTTGCCATTATCATTTGAACTGCGGCGCTACGACCGACATGAGTCTCCCAATTCCTGACCACCTCCATACAGGTGCCTCTCCCAATGCTCCACCATGTAGAGGTTGGCTCTTGCATGAGAGCCCACTCTTCCACTTTTTCCTTGCCTCTTTCCTCCACATATGCAAAAATGCCATGTAAAGCGGGCTTATAGCCCACTATTGTACTTACTTGCTCCTACAGGTGCTAAGCTTGCCACATAGACATAAAGTATGATGTGGCAAGTTAATTAAGAAGAGAGAGACTAGTTTGGTGACCCAAGGAAGAAATGGTGCTAAGCGCGTGTACCTAGGTGAAAAGACAATTTTGAGTCTATAGCTAATTAAATGAAGCAAACTTAGCAACAAAAAACTAAGCACCTATGCATTGGGGACTTGATTGCTAAGCCATTTAATGCCCTTAGCACCTCATGTAAGCACCATTTCATTGGAAGAGGTCACTCCTTGGCAAATTCAATAAATACTACGAAGAATGAGATAGAGAGAAGTAAAAAAATACTCTTATAGCCAACCTTATAGCTAACCTTGTTGTAGTATGAGTGACTAAGTGATGACTATGTATGACATGCCAACATCAGATAGCGTAACGTGCCGTATTAAATCTCCAAGGGCACGACCGCTCGAGCAAGGTGACGGTCGTGGTAGGCGCGACCATGATACGGGCTCCTGACAGCCCTTGGATCTGAGGTCGAACGGTCGCATGCTAAGTTGTTAAAAATTTGCAGAATAACCCTCCAGGATAGAATATTCACCCATAGGTCTAGAATCACACCATGCAACCATTCGATCTCAGATCCAAGGGCTCTTGGAAGCCGGTATAATGGGAGAATGGACAGCTTCATATCACCTGTAATTTTCCCGATGCTTGACATGACATCGAAAGCCATTTAATTGGGTGTCGAGTAGACATGACATCTAATTGGTACCCCATAGTACTGTGCATGAATTCATTTATCCCCCAGGCAAGCCACTACCTGCCGTTCGCACGCCCCACTCAGGATTTTTACAATCGAAATATTGCTGGCAGTTCTCTCCTACTCGTCCCCGCACGTCCTTTAACATTATGCAGTTCGCTCCTAGTCGTCCTGTCCTTTCACATTACGACAGTTCCACTAATCCTAAGCCTCCTCCCAAATCCATGGCATCCCAAACCTCCATGATCGGCGGTGAGTACAAGGTTAGAACCATCACCGGCAATGAGTTCGACGTCATCTACACCCGTTCTTCCGCGACGGTGAAAGGATGCCTTGCTCGCTTCAGACGCATGTTCGAGAACTCAAATGATGAGTGGGTCGCTGGGCTAGATGTTGAGTACACCACAGTCCTGGGAAAAGAGAAGGATCTAAAGGACGAAGAGAAGAAGAAGCCCGCCATGATCCAGGTTTGCGTGCATGACTTATGCTTGGTCTACAACATATGCCATGCCGATGTTGAGTGCGAGGAATTTAAGAACTTACTCAAGGGCGGCCTAGTCAAATTCGTTACTGTAGACTTTACAAACGACAAAAGAGTCCTGGGTCGCATAGGCCTCGTTGTAGGCAACCCCTTCGACCTCCAGAAGAATTGGCTGCTGGCCTCCCGTGGTCAGCCTTCAATGTTGACCCTGGAAGGAGCCATGGTTCATCCTTCGTACGGTAAACTAGAGAAACCTCCACGCACGTTTCATCGTCATTCATGGTAGTGGAATGTACTAGATATAAAAAACATCCAATATGCTGCAATGGATGGCTACCTTTGATTCAATATCTACAAGGGTTGGATGAAGAGACAGAGCCAAGTGTGCGGTTCAAGCAAAGAAGTATCGGCCAAGAGGAAGAGGGACAAGGACGAAGTTGAGGACGTGGACGAGGACTCCGATTAAGGTGGTAGTATCGTTGCTCATGGTGGTTCTAATGCAGTGTTTGTCGGATTAGTTGCTTAGTTTAATTTCAGGTTTGCTTAGTTTAATTTGAGGGGTGTGTTGTACTGAGCCCCCAGCAGAACTATATTATGTTTCTTCTCGTTATATTTCTTACATTTCATTTTTTAGTTGGTATAGTACTACCACTCATTTCTTCACATTATATACGTATAATATATATGGCCAACATCATATAGCCAGCAGTTTAGTTGTCAAACAATTTCAGGGTGCTTAGTTTTGTCAAAGAATTCTAGGGTGCTTAGTTTTATTTGAGGGGTGTGTTGTGCTGGACACCATTATTGTGACTCAAATCTCTTTTATCATGTTATAATGACATAAATACCGATGGACAACCATGCCAGCTCTTCCTCTGTATCACTACAGTAAAATAAAGTGTGGGGCCTACTTGATCCTAACAACGTTCTTATTTTCCTGTAAAACTATTCGCTTAATTGGTTACTCCTAACAAGCGGGGCCACATTTATCATTGTGAGAATCAGCTTATTTTTTTCATGTAACATGGTCAACGGGTTTGACATGAAAATAACAATGTCTAATGGTATTTTGAGCAAACATCTAACTTAATGATGACATTTTTTAGATATCTAATTGCATTTTTGAGCAGGCATCTCACGTATCGATGGCATTTTTGAGTAGTTGTAACTTCTAATGGCAAAGCTGAGTAGTGATACACAACTAGTGGCATAAATAATAAGAACCCATGAATTAAATAGGTATGCTAATTTCTTTATTTTCTTTAATAGTACTATATGCATAATTTGGCGACGAGCGCTCTCTATATGTTCCACCTTTTTTATTTAATTTCATCTTGTTAGTTTTGCTCCATGGCGCAATCCATCGATACTACTACTATGCAAAAGTATATATTTTTTAAAAGGCTAGAGGGCGGGGCAGTCTAGCTTGGTCGTTTTCACGAAAGGCGAAGGCCTTTGTGATTTGACGGCTCATTACTGCTGGAAGACAGGGCCTTGTGATTTGACTGCTTGTATAAATGTGCCGACGACCTGAGTAGGAGCAAAGAACTGTGCGATATACTGAAGTTTTCCACTGGAGTAGTACTACGACGGAGGAGCACGAAACACGGTAGCCCAGTGCCATATGGTCAAAAAATGATATAATTTGCTAGTCATCGCATTGTTAGCATTGTTCCATTCATGCCTCGCAGAGAACGTGACACGTGCAGTGAAACACCCGAAGCAAAAGAAGAAACACAGGAGCAAAAGAAGAAGGAAGATTATCACCCCAAATGATCTAATTCACCGCGAAGTCGTAACTGCTTCTTCATTGCCTCCACGACCTCCATCTCCTTGCGCGTCTCCTCCACCATCTTCTTCATTTTGTCCATGACGCGGGATTTCTCGATGCGAGCCTTCATCATCTGTTTCACGGCCGCATTACGTACCTTGACAGCAGCCGGGTGCTCGATGCGGAGCTTCGTCAAGTCCTCCTTCTGTTCCATGACAAGGGCCTGCAGCATCTTCACCGAGGAACTAATATTCTCATGCAGCTTCTTCCAGCCGGCGTTGTTCTCCTTCAGCAAGTTGAGCTCGTGGTAGAGCTTCACCTTGTCCTCCTGAAGTTGTAGGATTTCGCCGGTTGCCTTCTTCTTTGAGGCAATACTATTCTTCAGCAGCATCACCAAGCCGGCGGTCAACTCCCCCTGCTTATTGAGCTCAGCGGGGATGTCATCGAGGCTCTCCTTCAGCAGCTCCACCAAGCCGTGGATGAACTCCTTCTGCTTATTGAGGTGCTTATTGAGCTGATTAGGCATGTCGTCAGGGATAACGACTCCAGTGCTGCCAGCTTGGCATGTTCACCTCCGCGGCTAGGGTGCTCCTCGGAGCCATCGCCTGCCCGTGTGAGATCTTTCGAGGTCTCTGCGTGGCAACGAGCCCTCTTTTTTCCGCAGCCTTGGTTGCCGCTCCCTTGTTATGAGTAGTTCTCGACCTAGAGCTCAAGCACCAGCCATGGGAAGGACGAACGAAGAAGAAGCACTTATGAGGAGGAAAGGTAGAGTAATTTTTGGTTAGGTAGTTCCCCTTTTTATAACCTAAGTAATAGCACTAGTACTAATACCTGCATAGTGGGAACATGTTTAGGTTTGGTACGTACTAGTAGGTGTGAGCAGGTTTGCACTTAATTGTAGCACTAGTACTTTCTAATGTGATGGGAACAAGGTAAAGATTAATTGATGGTTTTGGTTTAGAGGCCCGAAACGGCTCCCGATGAGTTTAGTGGAACATAAATTTCAATTAGACTACACTGCTCAAATTCGTAAATATTATGTTACTGTCAAAAATTGGCACAAAATACGAAGGAGACAAATGGAAGTACTACTAGCAACCCATGATTTAACTACTCGCATGCGTGCAGTGGAATAGTAATGTATTTCTTCCGCCCTCACGTCCACTCAATTTGCATGCGCTGTATTAATTGACCGTCAGTGAAGTCAAGGACTTTACACGCGTAAAATTATCACATGGGGTGGATCTTGGTACAAAATTGCGTCCGCCCGTGTACCCGCGTGTGCGTGGGAGGGAATGAGTGCGTGTGTGGCGTGCGTGCACATCTTCGCTTCGTGCATGTACCGCTAGTGTGGCTCAGGGAGGATGAGTACATTCTTCTGGAACCAGCAGCACGTCACTGTGATCAATCCACACAAGGAGGTCGCGACAACGCCTCTAAATGTGCAACATGGCTTCATGAACTGTAAGCGAGACACTATGTAGCGTGCCATTGGAATTCTAATTTACGTGTTTTGCACATACTCGAAGTACTAGTAAGGGACACGTGCAATGCACCCATCAGATTTTGAAACCAAATTATGGATAAATACCACACTATAGCATGTAAGCTCTGAGTCATATATGCCTGATGTAGACCTTCATTTTATTCTTATAGTTCATCTCATTCAAAATTAATTAGTTTTTATAAAAAAGCTAGGGCCTCTTTGATTTGTAGGATTTCCAAAACGCGAGAATAGGAAAAACATGGGATTAGAGTGGAATGTCATCTTGAATCCTACAAGATTGTACGAGTGTTTGATTGTGCATAGAAAAAATGCAGAGTTCTTTCAAAGAGGTTTCAGTGGATGATGTTTCCTATGAAATCTAGTGCAAATAAATCATATGGAAAAAATCCTATGGTTTACAATCCTACGAACCAAACAACCAAGATAGGAAAAATTCGTAAGGATTAGAGTCGTCCAAAATTCCTTTGAGAATCCTTTGAATCAAAGAAGCCCTTAATTTGTTTTATGATTCATGGAATTGTGCGTTGTAAAGCATAGAGTAAAAACAAATAATGGCAATTCAACTAGAAAAAAAGTTTGGGCAGTTATGATATGGAAGATTCTAGAACAAAGGAGAACCACTGTTGTTTTGAGGTTTGTGCATTATGCTTAAGTTCAACCATGGAGTCTACTAGATTGTACATGTGGTAAAATCCGGTGGGGGCTAGAAGATGGTGCGAGGGACCGAGTGGAGGGAGACTATGAAGGAGTGCACAAGTGCGAGATCGATATTTAGAGAGAGGGGGTGAGAACGTGCGCTACTGCGCGCAGTGGCGGAGCCATGAAAAATAAATGAGCTAGGGGCCAAGCATTGCTAATCCTTTACGAGGAGGGCTAATTCATCAAATTAAACCATTTTTACTAGCAATTGTCTAATGATCACATTCATATTAGCCTCGATATAGAGTGATGTTAGGGGGGCAGGGCCCTTGCTGCCCCTGTCTTCACCATTGTGTGCGCGTCTGAGAGATGAAGCGGAAGGCATGGATGATGAGAGGGGGATGTTGGATATATAATTAATGTGGGTGCATTATCTATATATGTAATCCTGTATAGAGAGGTATAGATTGATCGATGTGGACGTGGGAAAGAGGGTGAGACCTCACTAGATATATAGATTGATCGGTTTGTGTGGAAAACTATGAAAGACCTAGCTACACACACACACACACATAGAGGAACATCGATCGTTGCGCATGCACGTGAGAGATAAAGAATTCTTGATATGATGGATAGGGGGATGTGTGTGTGTGTGCCTTCATGGGAGACCGACCTGAAGAAAAAGATTGCATGTGTGCGATGGATAATGCCGATAGGTAGTGTGTGTGCATGCATGCACGAGAGAAAGTTAGTGGTACAATTATAAAGAGAAGACGAATGTGTGGGTGTAAAAGACTAGGTGAGGTCATAATCAATGTAAAGTTGAATTCAAATATTTGAATAATAGATCATGATGTTTGAAACCCATGCATGCATGAATATAACGGAGATCTGCGTGGTGTGGTTTGGAAACGAGCATGTTGTAATGTATACACATTGAACAAGGTCAGACTGATTTGAATTTGAGATACCGATGGCAGACATTGTTTGGCCACATTGCATCCATGCATGGACACACTATTCTAATTGAAGATGATGGGTGGCTTTCGCATCACATATCTATATCTATACCCCTATATATATTATATTTTATATTTTTTATATAGTGTGCGGATAACTTTAACTTTGAAAGATGGTCATTGGATGAGGCCAATCTGATGGTGCAGAGATGGAAAATTTGAGCACTACTGGCTGTTGGATATCATCTAGATTCCACCAGATTTTGCCACATGTACAATCTAGAAGACTCCATGGTTGAACTTAAGCATAATGCACAAACCTCAAAACACAAGCACTTCTTCTTTGTTCTAGAATCTTCCATATCAGAATTTCCCAAATGTTTTTGTACATGATTTGCCATTATTTGTTTTTACTTTATGCCTTACAATGCAAAATTCCATGAATCTTAAAATAGATTAACTTTCTTATAAAAACTAGATGATTTTGAATGAAATGAACTATAAGAATTAAACGAACATCTACATCATGCATATATGAATCAAAGCTTACATGCTATAATGTGGTATTTATTCATAATTTGGTTGCCAAATCTCATGCGTGCAATGCACGTGTACCGTACTAGTCCAAATGGTGTTTGTGTGTGTGTTGTGCGTGTTAAACACATTGTACGTAGTATATCATACATGATTTAGATTCCGAACATCTAGCTAGAGCATACATGTACTATGATTTGAATTCAACACAAAATGGATACATATATTTGAATTTGAGATCGTATGTACATGTAGTTCGTATTTATATAGGAATTTACTTCTCCTATATTCATGTCATGTGTTGTGAAGATAATATGTAGATGGTTGTATAGCTAACCCGAGTACAATCCCATTCAAACAGGGAAAATGTACTCAAATTTAGTCCACATGCTAGACTACACACATTGTTTTTTATTGTTGAGGGAAGTGCAAATTGTTTTTGTACTGTACACGTTATGTTTGTTGTCCTGATTTTTTTAGTTTTTTTGTTGTATTTGGATGCATTTCTAGTAATATGGTAAAACGGGACATGGCTCTCTCTAGTGATGAGGTGCGAATTGTCTATTTTTTGGTACACGTTAAGCTTGTTCTCCAGAAATTTCAAGCCGTGCCTTGTTATGCCGAAATTTCAAGCTAGCGTCTCTGTCTATCATGCTGCGAAACTCCCGCCTCTTCAACCCGCGCCTTGTTACCCGGAAATATTTAAGATATATCTTTGTCTCATTGTGCTCTGACAACTCCCTTCATCTCAACCCGTGCCTTGCTATTCCAAAATTACAACGCGCGCGAAAACTCCCACCTCCTGTGAAATCCCGACACGTGAAATGCCCGTGATACCCTGAATCAAAAGAACCGCCTAAAATCGGTGGGGGTACTTTGGTAACTTACCCCACATTTCGGACAAGCGCATCCCTAAGCCATGGTTCCCCACTCCCATCCCATCTGCCCACCCATTCGTACACCGAGGCCACGAAAACCCGCGAAGCCCGACACCCTCCTCCATCTGCCACCAAGCCGGAGCCTCTTCCCCGATGATGTCGTCCACATCAACACCTCGACGTCCCTCATCCACCGTACCGGATGAGGATCCGTCGTCGATATTGTCGTCCCGCCGGTTCAGCCACCCCGTCCTCCACCTCCATTCCCACACCGCCATCTTCACATGCCCCCCGAAAGAGTAGCATCATCACCTTTTCGTCAGATGAAGTTGCATCCTAATCGGCGCCACCAAAGGGGTTGTACACTAATCGCTGCATTTTCTTCTTGATTCGATCTCACGGTGCTACCGGTGCTCAGTCTCGAGCCGACATGACGCGGCTCCATCCAATGGCGGCATCGCCGGCCACTTCCTCCATGACATCGCTCCCTCGGCAGTGATGTCCACATTAGTAGGAGCTGTTGCTGCTTTAGCTCTCGCTCGCGCTGCTGCTCTGCTCTTGCTCTTGGTCCCCTGCCTGGTCTGCTCTTGCTATTGCTCTTGCTCTTGCTCTTGCTCGTGCTGCTGCTCTCGCTCTTTCTCTTGCTTGCGATGCTGCTCCGATTTAGCTACACTTCAGTCGACTGAATCAGCTTTTGGGTCAGTTGATTTTCAGGGGGTTGGGAGGCACGCCAGAGTTAAGGAAGAACCAGCTGCAGTGGGGAGGGGGGCTCGCTCGAGAGGTACCCCACTATCTATCTTAGGGTTTAGGGTGGGGGCGGTGGTCGCCGGCGATGGTGGGCGGTGGCATGGGGATCGCCAGAGAAAAAGCTCGGCACGGGAGGGGGGGCTAGAGGGATGGCTGGGGCAGTGGCGGACCAACGGTGGGGAGTGTTTTTGGGGCGGCCGGGGCAGCGCACCGCCGGCCGCGGGCAGCGGGGGGCGGCTGTTTGGCCGGTGCTGGCTGGCGGCTCAGGGGGATGGAGGTTGAAGATGAACTGCAGGCCCTTGATTTCGTATCTTACAATGTTTGTACATTCAATTACTTTTCTTGTTTATCAGCCATTTCAATTGGAGGGGGTGATGGCAGTATCTGTGGGAGTAAAAACATGGTCTTCAGATAAGATCATGCTACTTGTCGACGAAGATAGAACCACGGTTGTCCTTGCCCAAGAAACCAGCACCACCACACATAACCCAGACTCACGCATATTGTACCCCTACCCAATTGGACAGAGAACTAACTACACCCCTTCTAACCCCAACCCCAGTAGATAGTAACCAGTTCCCATTGACACAACACCATCTCCACCATAGAGCACCCAAACACGAGCAGTTAGTAAGGCAACTGCAGTGCCCAAAGCACGAGGACCACCACTCCGAACCCGAAGTCAACGCTTAAAGCAAAAGAAGATTGTTCTCAGGTCAGGTTCCGTAGCTATGGTTCATACTACTTTGCTCTTGCATCAATGTATTTACTCATACCAACTAATTTCAAATTTGAAGGATGCAATTGAAACTCCAATGGTGCAACAGGTATGTTTAAAACCTGTTTCTTTAACGTTTTTGCTGTTGTAGCTTGTTCTTTGTTGATTTCAGTTTCAATTGAATAAACAGTTATGTTCTCATGCCATGCACATTACAAGTGTTGTTATTGTTGTGTAGTTTCCCACACTTATATTCTGTCTATGCTACTTTGTCTTAAATAGATATGACTCGAATTGTATCTATATTGATTTGGCATCATAAAGTAGAATGATATAGACCATACAGTGATCATACTACATAGATATATGTTTGTTTCATGATGTTATCATGTCCACCTAACTACTGAACTGGTTTACCAAAATGAGTTTCATATACTACATTGTAAATATGTGATGTGTTTGTTTGTTTCTCTTTTAGAACGCGGATAAAATACTGGAGAAGAGTACCCAGTTATGCAATGGTAAAGGAAGTAATGCAGAAAAGGTTCAAGATAGTGAGACATCTGAAAGCACAAGTGCTCCCTGGGTGATTTTGGTAATTAATGTCAACATATCTCTTGTTGGACTAATACTTTTATCTAGTATATTTCAGATAAGTCCAATAGTGGAGTGGCATGGACAAGAGGATGTGGAACCCCTTCAAGATGCTAAGGACAAAGGATTGGCTCAAGCTCAAAGCTCAGGACTCTACATTTTCTATTTCAGTTATCCGAGATCACATTGAGTCCATAGGAAAGCCAATACTATTAAAAGGGGATGAGGTATTGCTTAATGGCTTGCTTGCTCAAAGTGCTTAGTGATATGCTCCAAAGCCATCAACCACTTTCTCATATCCACATATGTCTCAAACCAAAAGTCAAACTCGGCCCCACCAATTTGATCTATCCGGCGCCACCAAATTCATTTGACATAGCCACTGCCAGAAACCCAAGTCAATTTGGTCTCAGCGATGGGATCTTGGTCTCACGAGATGGGCTTGCAAACTCTCTGTTGCCTATTGCAATAATTTCGGTCTCACCGAGAATATGCAATCGGTCCCACCGAGTTTGTTTGACCAACTCTCTATTTTGATTATTACCAAAATCGGTCCAACCGAGTTTGTGTAATTGGTAAACCGAGATGAGGATTTACCCTAACCCTAGCACATCAGTCCTACCGAGTTGACATGTCGGTCCCATCGAAATGCCTAACGGTCAAATTATGAACTAAATCAGTCCGATCGAGTTTTCTGATTTGGTCACACTGAGTTTGGTAAATTGTGTGTAATGGTCAGATTTTGTGTGGAGGCTATATATACCCCTCCACCCTCTATTCATTTGGGAGAAAAGCCATCAGAACATGCCTACACTTCCAGCATTCATTTTCTGAGAGAGAACCACCTACTCATGTGTTGAGGCCAAGATATTCCAATCCTACCATATGAATCTTGATCTCTAGCCTTCCCCAAGTTGCTTTCCACTCATATCATCTTTCCACCAAATTCAATCCTATGAGGGAGAGATGAGTGTTGTGGAGACTATCATTTGAATCACAAGAGCAAGGAGTTCATCATCAACATCACACCATCTATTACCTTTTGGAGAGTGGTGTCTGCTAGATTGGTTAGGTGTCACTTGGGAGCCTCCGTCAAGATTGTGGAGTTGAACCAAGGAGTTTGTACGGGCAAGGAGATCGCCTACTTCGTGAAGATCTACCCTAGTGAGGCAAGTCCTTCGTGGGTGATGGCCATGGTGGGATAGACAAGATTGCTTCTTTGTGGACCCTTCATGGGTGGAGCCCTCCGTGGACTCGCGCAACTGTTACCCTTTGTGGGTTGAAGTCTCCATCAACATGATGTACGATAGCACCACCTATCGGAACCACGACAAAAATCTCCGTGTCTCCAATTGTGTTTGCACACTCCAATCCCATCCCTTTACTTTCTTGCAAGTTGCATGCTTTACTTTCCGCTGCTCATATACTCTTTGCATGCTTGCATGAATTGTATTGTGTATGCTTGAAATTGTGTTAATCTACCACCTCAACCTGAATAACTCAAAAACTGCCAACTATGTGTGTTGAGGGTCTATTCACCTCTTCTCGATCCTTTCAATTGGTATCAGAGCTTTGGTCTCCATTGCTTTGGTTTATTCACCATTGGAGGAAGATGGATGAGTCTATGTTGGGGAGTCTTAGACATAGAGTTCCTATACTTGATGGAGAATACTGTCATGAGTGGAAAAATGAGATGCTTGAGTTTTTGAATAAATATCATTTGAGCAAGTACATTACCAACCCTTGTGCGCCCATTGTTGATCCCTTGCATCCCACACCCGATGAGGATCTTGACATGATTCACAATCTTAGAACTATCAATCTTATCATTAGAGGATTGCCTGGAAATTTGATTGGTCACTTGCCTACTCTTGATTGTGCTTATACTATATGGAGATTTCTTGAGGTAATATTTCCAAACTATTCCTTGCAAAATCTAGATGAGATTCTTCATAAGTCAATTTCCTAGAATAAAATGAGTACTAGTGATCCTAAGTTTGCTGATTGTCTATTTGAGCTTCGTGGCCTTATTCGTGCCAAAGGAGATGTTGGAATCATTAGCAATATTATCTCCAAAGCCATTAGATTTCATAAAGATGATTATTCTCATACTCATTTATCTAATGAATCACTCTCTCTAGGGATTGATCCATCACATGACGATGTTGAACATGGATACTATGATGAGGATGACGATAGTGACTATGATCTTGATGATGCAATGAGACACTTTGGTCTTATGGCTAATCTTCGCGGCTACATGGCAGGAGGAAAGGAATGGGTCCTTGATAGTGGATGTACCGATCACATGACTGGAGATAAAGATATGTTTCGTAAGCTTGCTGAAAACGACGACCCTCGAAAGTAAGTCACTTTTGGTGATAACTCAAAGGGTAAGGTGGTTGGCCTTGGTAAGGTGGCCATCTCACATGATAGCTCCACACAAAATGTTATGCTTGCTGAATCTCTTGGATATAATCTGTTTTCTGTATCTAGACTAGCTGACTCTGGTTTCAATGTCCTATTTACTAAAGTAGATTGCCAAGTGTTTTGTAGAGATAATCATAAAATGGTCTTTACCGGCATATGTAGTGGTGATCTATACATTGTTGACTTCACTAAAAAGGATCAACCTAGAACTTGCTTAATTGCTAAATCTTCTAAAGGCTGCTTGTGGCATAGACGGTTAGGTCATGTGGGCATGCGAAACCTTGACAAGCTTATTAAAGGTGATCATATCCTTGGTGTTAAAGATGCCATATTTGATAAGGATAGACTTTGCAGCGCTTGCCAAGCAGGAAAACAGGTTGGAGGAAGCCACCCCGTGAAGAATATCATGACCACGAGAAGACCACTTGAGTTACTTCATATGGATATCTTTGGTCCCAATGCCTACAAAAGTCTCGGTGGAAACTCATTTGGTCTAGTCATAGTCGATGATTTTTCAAGATTTACGTGGGTGTTCTTTCTTGTTGATAAATTGTAGGTCCAAAAGATCTTCAAGAACTTCGCTAGGAAGGCCCAAAATCAATTTGAAGTGAAGATCAAGAAGGTTCACAGCAACAGCAGAACGGAGTTCAAGAACACTAACGTGGACACCTTTCTTGACGAAGAAGGTATCTCACATGAGTTCTCGGCTACGTACACACCTCAACAAAATGGAGTTGTTGAGAGGAAGAACCGGACGCTCATCGAAATGGAAAGAACGATGCTTGATGAATACAAGACGCCAAAACACTTTTGGGCAGAAGCGGTTGAGACAACTTGTCATACAACAAATCGCTTGTATCTTCACAAGCTACTCGGCAAGATAGCATACGAGTTCCTCACCGGTAACAAACCCCAAGTTGGATACTTTCGAGTATTTGGCTTAAAGTGGTACATTCTTGATAAGCATCGTCGTTCTAAATTTGCTCCCAAATCTCATGAGGGTTTCCTACTCGGTTATGGCTCAAACTCTCACACTTACCGTGTCTACAACAATTTCACCCGAAAGGTTAAAGATACGGTACATGTGAAGTTTGATGAATCTAACGGCTCGCAAGTAGAGCAATTGCCAATTGATGTAGGAGATAAAGACCCTTTGGAAGGAATCCAATACTTGTCTATTGGCAAGATCTATCCAACGAAGGTGAAGGAGAGTACCTTGTCCGTCCAAGTGGAAGCTTCTACCTCACGACAAGGTGAACCAAGAGTTGACATGGAAGCATCCACAAGTGGGACACACCAAGATGATGAAAATGAGGAAGTACACCAAGATGAACCTCATCAACCTCCTTCTCCACCACAATAAGAGAACGACAACGTCAACAATGAATAAAGCCAAGAAGAAGAACGAGATGATGAAGAAGATGTTCCACCCCGACCGAAACAAAAGCTCTCACAAGTTCGAGCAAGAGTCGCCAAAGACCATCCCGTCGAGCAAATCTACAATGATATCCAAACCGGGAATATCACTCGCTCTAAAACTCGTTTGGCTAATTTTTGTGAACATGATTCATTCATCTCTAGCATCGAATCCATGAATGTTGAAGAAGCATTCACTACAAAAAAAGACACATCCGTGACATTTTGGGCCGAACGAATTTTTTTCTGTCATACTTATGACACTTCTATGACGATAATAGTGACAAACCCGGTATCATCATAGATGTGGTGGGCTCCTACTTCTATGAAAAAAAATCATGACAGAAAATGGGCTTTTCGTCCTGGGCGGGCCGGAGACGCAGCTCCATGACATTCTTTGGGCCGTCCATGATGAAAAAAACCATGGTAGAAGCAAGGGCGAGGAAAATTTCGGCGAGTTCCCGGTTACGCTGGGTGGTCGGGGGCCGAGCGATGCATGTTTCTCTCGTACACATACGCGCGTGTGTGCGAGGCGTTGGTTGTAACTGAACCCGAGGAGGCGTTGCGCTCTAATTGAACCCGAGCGATTGCACTGTAGGCTACAGGTTACTGAACCCGCGATCGATCGATGCTGTTAACTGAACTCGATCGAGCGATTCCTTCGCTAATGCTGGTAATTGAAGCCGATCGATGCTGCCTCTGGATGAACAGTGAGCATTGCGGGAGGGGGGGGGGGTTGGATGAACAGTGAGCGGTGGAGGTGGATGAACAGGACACCGTGGTGTTGCCTCTGGATGAACAAGACCCCGATCGATCAAGCCGGTTGGGGCTGGATTAACAGGACCCCATGGAGGGTTGGATGAACAGGACAACCCCGTGGAGGGCTGGATGAAAAGTAGATGGTGGAGGGGTGGATGAATAGTAGTGCGTGGACGGGTGGTTGAACAGGAGCCCGTGGAGAGGGGTGGTTAAACAGTAGCCGGTGGAGTAGCGTGCGGTGGAGGCTAGATGAATAGGAGCCCGTGGATGAACAGTCGTAGGTGGAGGCTGGAGGAGGTCGACGATAGATGAACAGTAGCCCGTGGAGGCTGGAGGAGGTCGACGGTGGAGATGAACAGTATCCCGTGGAGTCCCCTTTGGCGGTACGCCACACCCCTCCCAATGAACAGGACCCCTGTATCGACCATAGCGCTCCAACGCAAGTCCGTTTCGTCCGTTTTGCGGTATGCCACACCCCTCGTGATCAACAGGACCCCATTTTGATCGTAGGTGGTCCAACACAAGTCCGTTTCCTCCATTTTGCAGTACGCCAGACCCCTCCCGATGAACATGATCCCATTTCGAACGTGGCCGGTCGAACACAAGGCCGTTTCCTCCATTCTGTGATTCGCCAGGCCTCGTTTCCATCGCCTGTTCCGTCCAAGACCTCCCGATGAACACGACGACGCATTCCCTTCCGACCCAGCCGGTTGGCTCCCCATGAACACGACGACAATGGTGTTTCTCCATTCTGACCCAGCCATGTACACAAGCCCTGGCCGTACGTATGGGCGAGTAGGCGTTCGAGACCCCGCCCATATGTACGTACGTGGTCGTAGTTTCTGTCTTGCACACTGGCCACTGTACGTACGTGCACATGCTACATGCGCGCCTCTACTATCACATGTGCGCGCCTCTATATCCACCGGTATGTACGTACATGTTCGTGACCAGAATGACAATGCTATGTACGCTTCGACCAGGTGGGTCCCAACTATCAGCCACTTCCTTGCGTGCGAAGATGTAGATGGTGCGTCCCAGCAGTCCAGGGGGCGAATCGATTTTTTTTGCCAGGACGCACTTCCTTGCGTGCGAAGATGTAGCTGGTGAGTCCCAATAGTCAAGGGGGTGAATTGTTTTTTCCCCGGACGAACTTCCTTGCGTGTGAAGATGTAGCTGGTGGGTCCCAGCAGTTAGGGGGTGACGTTTTTTTGCAAAATACAGTGGCCCATTCGGTGGGTCCCAGCTGTTAGGTGGAGGAATCATTATTTTCCGCGTAATAAGGAGGCACTTCCTTGCTGCAGCCATGGACCCAGCTGTCAGCCTCTCCACGTCCAGTCCACGTCCGATGGAAGTCGTTCCTTGACCACATTGACCACACCGTGCCGAGAGCACCACGGCGATGGATGACGGCGAGGCCTAGGAAGGGGACGACGCGGAGCCGGGGAAGACGCCGTAGTGGATGCCCACGCGGAGAGGAGTATGAGGGTTCACTGGTTCAGCTGTGGTGTGAGGCTGTCGTTGCCATAGAATAACAGGGGGTGTGGGTGAGTGGAGGGATGGCCTGGCCAGCGGTGGGAGTAATAGGGGGCGGTGAGGCCTCCATGGCAGCACAGCCGGCCACGGGAGGCAGGAGCAGGCGGCACGACTGATGCTGCTTTGGGCGGCTGGAGCAAGAAGACCAGAGGTTGAAGAAGCACGACGGCCGTTGGATGGACATCGTATGGTCACTGCAGCTAGAATCGTTTATATTGACAAATTTGACAAAGCCCTTGGTACGTGTCAACTTAGTAGGCCCACAAGCCAGCTTCTGAAATGGTGCGCCCCAGATGTCAGGGGGAGGAATCATTTTTTGGGCGGGTGAAGCTAGAATATCCGAGATTGAAGAAGAAGCACGGCATCCGTTGGATGGACATCCAACGGCCACTGCTGCTAGAACCGTGTGTTGACTATAAGTTGACAAAGCCTTGCATACGCGTCAACTCTCTTTTTGTTAGGGGACGCGTCAACTTAGTAAGGCCACAAGTGTGTGGCAGAGAACTTATAGCCCATTTGAGATTTGTAAGAATGTGCAGCCCATTTTTGAATTCTAATGGAATTTACTACAGCCCATTTAAAGTTTGTTAAAAGTACAACCCATTTCAACCAACTGTTCAAAACAGAATTCAATAAAATTTCCCACATTTTGATGGGATCCGAAATATTTTTATCCTGAAATTTCTAGTCAGATTAAATACAATTTCAATATAAATTTATATTACGTAAAAATCCAACAAAACATTGCACTCACAAAAATTGATGAAATTAAAATTTTCAATATCCAAAAATAATATTTATAAAGTAATTACTTGTTTGGTGCATTTTTTTATAGTTACTGCCTGGTTTTCATATTTACATCCCATTTATTATTTCTTAAAGCCCATTTTATTTTTAAGCTTAATGCATCCCTCCTAGGAAAGATTTGCAGCCCAGCGGGGCGGAGAATAACAACTTGACCTTGCCTAGGTATTCCTAAAATAAGTTTAGCTGGGCTAGCCATTTTCAGCTTGAAAAAAATTAATATCTGGGATGGATATCTGGCTTGGCCTAGACGGGCCATAGCCCGCGCAATTAATACCTGCTGCGATGTTTTCGTTGTTGTTCAGAGGAGAAAAGTTAATATCTGGGCTAAACATCAAAAAACTCTGCAGTGCTCACACATCAAAGACACAAATACTGCTCGAGCGGCTTGGTCCCAGCTGTCGGCCGCTTCTTGTGCAATTCTCTCGTTTATTGACTACATAAGTTGACAATGGTGTGGGACCGTGATGTCAGGAAACCAGGAGGAAGCAAAAAAATTATAGTTTTACATAATAAGGAGGCACTTGCGTACGTGAGGCTATGGCCCTGGTGGGTCCCCATTGTCATCCTCTTCAAGTAAAGTCATCTCCTTGCCCACGCGTGCTTTCTGAATGAAACAGTCAGCGCCACCCGCCCCGCTTCCCAGTGTAGGCGATTGCTCCGCCTTCAAACGACACAAGTGTCGTCCGTCCGTCCATCTGCTGCCCACATTAATGATATGCGGTTGCCGAGGCGGCTACTCCGGCGCCACACGTCCGTCCCTCCGCCGCCCACCATTGCTATATAAACTGCTGCGTCGACCATAGCCGCAGTCATCCGCATCCGTTCCCTTTCTCCTGTCCACACCACTACTACCCACCATGGATTCCTCGCGCTCCAACGCTCTTCGGGACGAGCGGACGACGGACCACAAGGAGATGGCAGCCATTGCTGCCGACCGGCTGGCCGGCAGGCAACTGGAGGACGACGACTGAAGGAAATATGCCCTAGAGGCAATAATAAAGTTATTATTTATTTCCTTATAATCATGATAAATGTTTATTATTCATGCTAGAATTGTATTTTTCGGAAACATAATACATGTGTGAATACATAGACAAACAGAGTGTCACTAGTATGCCTCTACTTGACTAGCTCGTTAATCAAAGATGGTTATGTTTCCTAACCATGAACAATGAGTTGTTATTTGATTAACGAGGTCACATCATTAGTAGAATGATCTGATTGACATGACCCATTCCATTAGCTTAGCACCTGATCGTTTAGTATGTTGCTATTGCTTTCTTCATGACTTATACATGTTCCTACGACTATGAGATTATGCAACTCCCGTTTACCGGAGGAACACTTTGGGTACTACCAAATGTCACAACGTAAATGGGTGATTATAAAGGAGTACTACAGGTGTCTCCAATGGTCGATGTTGGGTTGGCGTATTTCGAGATTAGGATTTGTCACTCCAATTGTCGGAGAGGTATCTCTGGGCCCTCTCGGTAATACACATCACATAAGCCTTGCAAGCATTACAACTAATATGTTAGTTGTGAGATGATGTATTACGGAACGAGTAAAGAGACTTGCCGGTAACGAGATTGAACTAGGTATTGGATACCGACGATCGAATCTCGGGCAAGTAACATACCGATGACAAAGGGAACAACGTATGTTGTTATGCGGTCTGACCGATAAAGATCTTCGTAGAATATGTAGGAGCCAATATGGGCATCCAGGTCCCGCTATTGGTTATTGACCGGAGACGTGTCTCGGTCATGTCTACATTGTTCTCGAACCCGTAGGGTCCGCACGCTTAAGGTTACGATGACAGTTATATTATGAGTTTATGCATTTTGATGTACCGAAGGTTGTTCGGAGTCCCGGATGTGATCACGGACATGACGAGGAGTCTCGAAATGGTCGAGACATAAAGATTGATATATTGGAAGTCTATGTTTGGACATCGGAAGTGTTCTGGGTGAAATCGGGATTTTGCCGGGTTACCGGGAGGTTACCGGAACCCCCCGGGAGCCATATGGGCCATCATGGGCCTTAGTGGAAAGGAGAAAGGGGCAGCCCAAGGGGGCTGCACGCCTCCCCCCTTCCCCTAGTCCTAGTAGGACTAGGAGAGGTGGCCGGCCACCCCTCTCCCTCTTTCCCCCTTGGGAATCCTAGTTGGAATAGGATTGGAGGGGAGTCCTACTCCCGGTAGGAGTAGGACTCCTCCTGCGCCACCTCCTCCTGGCCGGCGCCTCCTCCCCCCTTGGCTCCTTTATATACGGAGGCAGGGGCACCTCTAAACACACAAGTTGACACAAGTTGATCCACGTGATCGATTCCTTAGCCGTGTGCGGTGCCCCCTGCCACCATATTCCTCGATAATACTGTAGCGGAGTTTAGGCGAAGCCCTGCTGCTGTAGTTCATCAAGATCGTCACCACGCCGTCGTGCTGACGAAACTCTTCCCCGACACTTTGCTGGATCGGAGTCCGGGGATCGTCATCGAGCTGAACGTGTGCTCGAACTCGGAGGTGCCGTAGTTTCGGTGCTTGATCGGTTGGATCGTGAAGACGTACGACTACTTCCTCTACGTCGTGTCATTGCTTCCGCAGTCGGTCTGTGTTGGGTACGTAGACAACACTCTCCTCTCGTTGCTATTTATCACATGATCCTGTGTGCGCGTAGGAAAATTTTTGAAATTACTACGAATCCCAACAGTCGCATCCGAGCCTAGGTTAATGATGTTGATGTTATATGCACGAGTAGAACACAAGTGAGTTGTGGACGATACAAGTCATACTGCCTACCAGCATGTCATATTTTGGTTCAGCGGTATTGTTGGACGAGACGACCCGGACCAACCTTACGCGTACGCTTACGCGAGACCGGCTCCCTCGACGTGCTTTGCACAGAGATGGCTTGCGGGCGACTGCCTCTCCAACTTTAGTTGAACCAAGTATGGCTACGCCCGGTCCTTGCGAAGGTTAAAACGGAGTCTATTTGACAAACTATCGTTGTGGTTTTGATGCGTAGGTGAGATTGGTTCTTACTTAAGCCCGTAGCAGCCACGTAAAACATGCAACAACAAAGTAGAGGACGTCTAACTTGTTTTTGCAGGGCATGTTGTGATGTGATATGGTCAAGGCATGATGCTGAATTTTATTGTATGAGATGATCATGTTTTGTAACCAAGTTATCAGCAACTGGCAGGAGCCATATGGTTGTCGCTTTATTGTATGCAATGCAATCGCGATGTAATGCTTTACTTTATTACTAAACGGTAGTGATAGTCGTGGAAGCATAAGATTGGCGAGACGACAACGATGCTACGATGTAGATCAAGGTGTCGCGCCGGTGACGATGGTGATCATGACGGTGCTTCGGAGATGGAGATCATAAGCACAAGATAATGATGGCCATATCATATCACTTATATTGATTGCATGTGATGTTTATCTTTTTATGCATCTTATCTTGCTTTGATTGACGGTAGCATTATAAGATGATCTCTCACTAAATTATCAAGAAGTGTTCTCCCTGAGTATGCACCGTTGCAAAAGTTCTTCGTGCTGAGACACCACGTGATGATCGGGTGTGATAGGCTCTACGTTCAAATACAACGGGTGCAAAACAGTTGCGCACGCAGAATACTCAGGTTAAACTTGACGAGCCTAGCATATGCAGATATGGCCTCGGAACACGGAGACCGAAAGGTCGAGCGTGAATCATATAGTAGATATGATCAACATAATGATGTTCACCGATGAAACTACTCCATCCCACGTGATGATCGGACATGGTTTAGTTGATTTGGATCACGTGATCACTTAGAGGATTAGAGGGATGTCTATCTAAGTGGGAGTTCTTTAATAATATGATTAATTGAACTTAAAATTTATCATGAACTTAGTCCCTGATAGTATCTTGCTTGTTTATGTTGATTGTAGATAGATGGCTCGTGCTGTTGTTCCGTTAAATTTTAATGCGTTCCTTGAGAAAGCAAAGTTGAAAGATGATGGTAGCAATTACACGGACTGGGTCCGTAACTTGAGGATTATCCTCATTGCTGCACAGAAGAATTGCGTCCTGGAAGCACCGCTGGGTGCCAGGCCTGCTGCTGGAGCAACGCCAGATGTTATGAACGTCTGGCAGAGCAAAGCTGATGACTACTCGATAGTTCAGTGTGCCATGCTTTACGGCTTAGAATCGGGACTTCAACGACGTTTTGAACGTCATGGAGCATATGAGATGTTCCAGGAGTTGAAGTTAATATTTCAAGCAAATGCCCGGATTGAGAGATATGAAGTCTCCAATAAGTTCTATAGCTGCAAGATGGAAGAGAACAGTTCTGTCAGTGAGCATATACTCAAAATGTCTGGGTATAATAATCACTTGATTCAATTGGGAGTTAATCTTCCAGATGATTGCGTCATTGACAGAATTCTCCAATCACTGCCACCAAGCTACAAGAGCTTCGTGATGAACTATAATATGCAAGGGATGAACAAGACTATTCCCGAGCTCTTCACAATGCTAAAAGCTGCGGAGGTAGAAATCAAGAAGGAGCATCAAGTGTTGATGGTTAACAAGACCACTAGTTTCAAGAAAAAGGGCAAAGGGAAGAAAAAGGGGAACTTCAAAAAGAACGGCAAGCAAGTTGCTGCTCAAGAGAAGAAACCCAAGTCTAGACCTAAGCCTGAAACTGAGTGCTTCTACTGCAAGCAGACTGGTCACTGGAAGCGGAACTGCCCCAAGTATTTGGCGGATAAGAAGGATGGCAAGGTGAACAAAGGTATATGTGATATACATGTTATTGATGTGTACCTTACCAATGCTCGCAGTAGCACCTGGGTATTTGATACTGGTTCTGTTGCTAATATTTGCAACTCGAAACAGGGACTACAGAATAAGCGGGCACTGGCAAAGGACGAGGTGACGATGCGCGTGGGAAACGGTTCCAAAGTCGATGTGATCGCGGTCGGCACGCTACCTCTACATCTACCTTCGGGATTAATATTAGACCTAAATAATTGTTATTTGGTGCCAGAGTTGAGCATGAACATTATATCTAGATCTTGTTTAATGCGAGACGGTTATTCATTTGAATCAGAGAATAATGGTTGTTCTATTTATATGAGCATATCTTTTATGATCATGCACCCTTGAAGAGTGGTCTATTCTTACTAAATCTCGATAGTAGTAATACACATATTCATAATGTTGAAACCAAAAGATACAGAGTTGATAATGAAAGTGCAACTTATTTGTGGCACTGTCGTTTAGGTCATATCGGTGTAAAACGCATGAAGAAACTCCATACTAATGGACTTTTGGAACCACTTGATTATGAATCACTTGGTACTTGCGAACCGTGCCTCATGGGCAAGATGACTAAAACACCGTTCTCCGGTACTATGGAGAGAGAAACAGATTTGTTGGAAATCATACATACCGATGTATGTGGTCCGATGAATATTGAGGCTCGTGGCGGATATCGTTATTTTCTCACCTTCACAGATGATTTGAGCAGATATGGATATATCTACTTAATGAAGCATAAGTCTGAAACATTTGAAAAGTTCAAAGAATTTCAGAGTGAAGTTGAAAATCATCGTAACAAGAAAATAAAGTTTCTACGATCTGATCGTGGAGGAGAATATTTGAGTTACGAGTTTGGTGTACATTTGAAAAACTGTGGAATAGTTTCGCAACTCACGCCCCCCGGAACACCACAGCGTAATGGTGTGTCCGAACGTTGTAATCGTACTTTACTAGATATGGTGCGATCTATGATGTTTCTTACAGATTTACCGCTATCATTTTGGGGATATGCTTTAGAGACGGCCGCATTCACGTTAAATAGGGCACCATCAAAATCCGTTGAGACGACGCCTTATGAACTATGGTTTGGCAAGAAACCAAAGTTGTCGTTTCTTAAAGTTTGGGGCTGCGATGCTTATGTGAAAAAGCTTCAACCTGATAAGCTCGAACCCAAATCGGAGAAATGTGTATTCATAGGATACCCAAAGGAAACTGTTGGGTACACCTTCTATCACAGATCCGAAGGCAAAACATTTGTTGCTAAGAATGGATCATTTCTAGAGAAGGAGTTTCTCTCGAAAGAAGTGAGTGGGAGGAAAGTAGAACTTGATGAGGTAACTGTACCTGCTCCCTTACTGGAAAGTAGTTCATCACAGAAAACTGTTTCAGTGACACCTACACCAGTTAGTGAGGAAGCCAATGATAATGATCATGAAACTTCAGATCAAGATACTACTGAACTTCGTAGATCAACCAGAGTAAGATCCGCACCAGAGTGGTACGGTAATCCTGTTCTGGAGGTCATGCTACTAGATCATGATGAACCTACGAACTATGAAGAAGCGATGGTGAGCCCAGATTCCGCAAAGTGGCTAGAAGCCATGAAATCTGAGATGGGATCCATGTATGAGAACAAAGTATGGACTTTGGTTGACTTGCCCGATGATCGGCAAGCGATTGAGAATAAATGGATCTTTAAGAAGAAGACTGACGCTGATGGTAATGTTACTGTCTACAAAGCTCGACTTGTCGCAAAAGGTTTTCGGCAAGATCAAGGAATTGACTACGATGAGACCTTCTCACCCGTAGCGATGCTTAAGTCCGTCCGAATCATGTTAGCAATTGCCGCATTTTATGATTATGAAATTTGGCAAATGGATGTCAAAACTGCATTCCTGAATGGATTCCTGGAAGAAGAGTTGTATATGATGCAACCAGAAGGTTTTGTCGATCCAAAGGGAGCTAACAAAGTGTGCAAGCTCCAGCGATCCATTTATGGACTGGTGCAAGCCTCTCGGAGTTGGAATAAACGTTTTGATAGTGTGATCAAAGCATTTGGTTTTATACAGACTTTCGGAGAAGCCTGTATTTACAAGAAAGTGAGTGGGAGCTCTGTAGCATTTCTGATATTATATGTGGATGACATATTACTGATTGGAAATGATATAGAATTTCTGGATAGCATAAAGGGATACTTGAATAAAAGTTTTTCAATGAAAGACCTCGGTGAAGCTGCTTACATATTAGGCATTAAGATCTATAGAGATAGATCAAGACGCTTAATTGGACTTTCACAAAGCACATACCTTGACAAAATTTTGAAGAAGTTCAAAATGGATCAAGCGAAGAAAGGGTTCTTGCCTGTGTTACAAGGTGTGAAATTGAGTAAAGACTCAATGCCCGACCACTGCAGAAGATAGAGAGAATATGAAAGATGTTCCCTATGCATCAGCCATAGGCTCTATCATGTATGCAATGCTGTGTACCAGACCTGATGTGTGCCTTGCTATAAGTTTAGCAGGGAGGTACCAAAGTAATCCAGGAATGGATCACTGGACAGCGGTCAAGAACATCCTGAAATACCTGAAAAGGACTAAGGATATGTTTCTCGTATATGGAAGTGACAAAGAGCTCATCGTAAAAGGTTACGTTGATGCAAGCTTTGACACTGATCCGGACGATTCTAAATCGCAAACCGGATACATGTTTACATTAAACGGTGGAGCTGTCAGTTGGTGCAGTTCTAAACAAAGCGTCGTAGCGGGATCTACATGTGAAGCGGAATACATAGCTGCTTCGGAAGCAGCAAATGAAGGAGTCTGGATGAAGGAGTTCATATCCGATCTAGGTGTCATACCTAGTGCATCGGGTCAAATGAAAATCTTTTGTGACAATACTGGTGCAATTGCCTTGGCAAAGGAATCCAGATTTCACAAAAGGACCAAACACATCAAGAGACGCTTCAACTCCATCCGGGATCTAGTCCAGGTGGGAGACATAGAGATTTGCAAGATACATACGGATCTGAATATTGCAGACCCGTTGACTAAGACTCTTCCATGAGCAAAACATGATCAGCACCAAAGCTCCATGGGTGTTAGATTCATTACAGTGTAATCTAGATTATTGACTCTAGTGCATGTGGGAGACTGAAGGAAATATGCCCTAGAGGCAATAATAAAGTTATTATTTATTTCCTTATAATCATGATAAATGTTTATTATTCATGCTAGAATTGTATTTTCCGGAAACATAATACATGTGTGAATACATAGACAAACAGAGTGTCACTAGTATGCCTCTACTTGACTAGCTCGTTAATCAAAGATGGTTATGTTTCCTAACCATGAACAATGAGTTGTTATTTGATTAACGAGGTCACATCATTAGTAGAATGATCTGATTGACATGACCCATTCCATTAGCTTAGCACCTGATCGTTTAGTATGTTGCTATTGCTTTCTTCATGACTTATACATGTTCCTACGACTATGAGATTATGCAACTCCCGTTTACCGGAGGAACACTTTGGGTACTACCAAACGTCACAACGTAAATGGGTGATTATAAAGGAGTACTACAGGTGTCTCCAATGGTCGATGTTGGGTTGACGTATTTCGAGATTAGGATTTGTCACTCCGATTGTCGGAGAGGTATCTCTGGGCCCTCTCGGTAATACACATCACATAAGCCTTGCAAGCATTACAACTAATATGTTAGTTGTGAGATGATGTATTACGGAACGAGTAAAGAGACTTGCCGGTAACGAGATTGAACTAGGTATTGGATACCGACGATCGAATCTCGGGCAAGTAACATACCGATGACAAAGGGAACAACGTATGTTGTTATGCGGTCTGACCGATAAAGATCTTCGTAGAATATGTAGGAGCCAATATGGGCATCCAGGTCCCGCCATTGGTTATTGACCGGAGACGTGTCTCGGTCATGTCTACATTGTTCTCGAACCCGTAGGGTCCGCACGCTTAAGGTTACGATGACAGTTATATTATGAGTTTATGCATTTTGATGTACCGAAGGTTGTTCGGAGTCCCGGATGTGATCACGGACATGACGAGGAGTCTCGAAATGGTCGAGACATAAAGATTGATATATTGGAAGTCTATGTTTGGACATCGGAAGTGTTCCGGGTGAAATCGGGATTTTGCCGGGTTACCGGGAGGTTACCGGAACCCCCCGGGAGCCATATGGGCCATCATGGGCCTTAGTGGAAAGGAGAAAGGGGCAGCCCAAGGGGGCTGCGCGCCTCCCCCCTTCCCCTAGTCCTAGTAGGACTAGGAGAGGTGGCCGGCCACCCCTCTCCCTCTTTCCCCCTTGGGAATCCTAGTTGGAATAGGATTGGAGGGGAGTCCTACTCCCGGTAGGAGTAGGACTCCTCCTGCGCCACCTCCTCCTGGCCGGCGCCTCCTCCCCCCTTGGCTCCTTTATATACGGAGGCAGGGGCACCTCTAAACACACAAGTTGACACAAGTTGATCCACGTGATCGATTCCTTAGCCGTGTGCGGTGCCCCCTGCCACCATATTCCTCGATAATACTGTAGCGGAGTTTAGGCGAAGCCCTGCTGCTGTAGTTCATGTGCTGACGAAACTCTTCCCCGACACTTTGCTGGATCTGAGTCCGGGGATCGTCATCGAGCTGAACGTGTGCTCGAACTCGGAGGTGCCGTAGTTTCGGTGCTTGATCGGTTGGATCGTGAAGACGTACGACTACTTCCTCTACGTCGTGTCATTGCTTCCGCAGTCGGTCTGTGTTGGGTACGTAGACAAAACTCTCCTCTCGTTGCTATGCATCACATGATCCTGTGTGCGCGTAGGAAATTTTTTGAAATTACTACGAATCCCAACAACGACGTCGCAATGGAGAACATGGTAGTCGACGATCCGGCGCCAACCCCCTCCTCCGCGCCATCCTCGCCAGTGCATTCTACCATGACCATCGGCGAGGCCCGTGCCCAATATATGGACACTGTGAGGCATATGCGTGAGGAGCAATTCCGAGAGGCGCCGGCCGACGCCGCCTACAACCACCATCTCCTCCAGGAGAACCTGCAGGCGGAGGAGAAGATCACCACAGAGCGGGCGGAGCAGCAGGCACTGCTCGACTCGTACCGCTCTACCTGCGAGGGTCGCCTCGAGCGCTGGCGGTACCGCATGCGGGTGGCGGAGGATGTGGCCACCTACAAAGAGGGCGATGAAGCGGGCGAGGCGCTGTTTGGTGAGACCGAGGATGAGGCAGAGAACAATGCCGGCTCCGACGAGTCACCGCTCCGCTGGCGTCAACGAGGCCCTACTCCGCCGAGGCCCCGTAGCGCCAGCAACGAGGCAGAGGACACTGCCGGCTCCGCCGAGGCCCCGCCCCGCCAACAATGAGGCTGAGGACATTGCCGGCTCAGCTGAGGCCCCACCATGCTGGTAACGAGGGAGAGGATTTCCACCACTCCGCCGAGGCGCCGCCCGCCACCAATGAGACAGAGGACATCGCCGGCTCCGCCGAGGCCCCGCCCCGCTGCCAACGAGGCCGCGCCACATAGAAAACGAGGAAGAGTAGAACACGGTAGGTCGCAGCCGCTCGGGTCCAAGTAAGGCCACCGCTGCTACCCTCCGGTTGAAGGCAAGCTAGGCGGGTTGACCATTGACGGTCGGTTAGCTTCTTGGTGGCGACATGGAGTCGGAGAGCTGTGTTGGAGAAGGACGCTGCTTCTACTTAACTGCTGGTGCAGTTGGCTGACTGGCACGTGGGCCCAACAGGCCACATGTCATTTATGCAACTGCACTAAAGCTTATGTTCGGCTCAGCGGGACACAGGTGGGCTTCGGTTAATTAATTATACCTCCAGTGCACCCCTTTTTAGTTGAAGAATGTATGAAATGTAATGAAATCTGGCATGTTTATATGAAATCTGACCGTGTATGAATGAATTTATTTCGATTAGTTCAAATTCCTGTATCACTGGCATTGGATGAACATGGAAAACAATACGTACTAGCATTATTCCCAGGGTGATCATCTCGTTTGCAGCAGTTTCACATGCTCTCCCTCCGGTCCTTTCTAGTCTGCATACAAGTTTTGTCTGTAGTCAAAGTATCTCTACTTTGACAAATCTTATAGAAAAAAGTATGCACTTTCACAATGTGCAAAGTAAAAAGGAACAGAAGGAGTACAAAGAGTTTGAGCAGCTTTTTAGCGTTTCTGTACTTTGCAATCAAACACACAGGGCTGGCAATTCATAGAGAACATTCAAAACAATAGATGATTATGCATCTCACCGACTCACGTGTCAAATGCAATATTTACTTCACAACTAAAGAATAAAGAAAAAATTGATCGACGCTGCTGACAGCAAAGGGCGTCCCATTCGAAAATATCAAACGCATGTCTTCTTGCTAAAATCAATGAGCAAAATTTGACAAGGTTGTCCCATTCCAAAATATCAAATGCCTATGATTATGGAATGGGCAGGGTTTGCCATCAGTTCGGACATTGACATGGCACCTCGTGCTAAATAAACTAGTTGTTCTTTTTGTGCAGTTCCACTAAAATCAACAAAATTCGCGCGTACTTGTATGATTTCGCCCTTATATGTTGCAATGCCTTGGAACTTATCGGCACCTCCTTTCTTGTGGTGGAAATGAATGATTCGATGTATTCATGAGCATTTTGTCCAGTTCCCATTGAAATCAAGCTGAGCACCCCTGTTTGCACAAATACAAAAAGAGTGATGAGTATAAAGCAAACTATACTATGAATTGACAGTTTAAACAGGAACCTACATGGTCCATGTAGAGCACACTTTTAGAAAAATGGAACTCACCAGAAAGAATCCTAGAATAACATTGTACTCGCGCATCACAACAAAAAAAATGGAGATTTGTCAGTCCTTCTGAGCTGAAGTTAGTTTCGTCTTGTGGGGAGTAATGTAACCATCCTTCAACTGCTCCTTCTGATGAGAAGATAGTCAGGGCTTATTCATCCTAGCATAATTGGAACTACTCACTTCACGTACTCCATATTCTTCTTCATAGGAAGATGGTCCTGTTGTGCAAAGACAAGAGGACAACTAAATGCTAGCATCCCTGTTTGCTCGAAAAAAGGAAAGGAAGTATTTAAAACAGCACAGATGAAGCACTTCTCAAGGACAATACCACTTTTTCATGACAGTATCTAAACGGTAGAGATGACAAAGCTCAATCATATGGATGAAATCAGTGGGCGAGTACCAACCTTTGTCAGGAGGCTTATTGTGTAGAGAATACAGATGAAGCACTTCTCCGGAACCATCTGTTGCTATCTACTGTGGTGGCCATGCTTACTATATATACTCCTCAATTAGTTTAATGTTTCCAACATCTTCTTGTGCAGTTCCACTAAAATATATGGTATCTTCAAAGAAGATCCCTGTTTGCACAAGTAGAGATAATTACGTATTACATTAAGAGTGGCATTAAATCAGTGGCAAAACAATTGATCATTCCAGCCATATTAATAAATTAAGATGCAAAACTACATCATTACTTGTGTCATCACAGTTCCAGTGCTTCATTACAGCACCAGGAGTTGATTTTTGTTTTTCTTCCGCTTGTTCTTCCCCTTCAGCACTTGGTTCAATAACAGACAAGCTTCACCTTCAATGTAAGATTTGGCATGTCACTTAGGGAGCACAAGTATAGCACTAAACAATGACATTAATTTTCTGATGAAAGTGGCAAAATACAGGCCAACAGTTGTGAAATATCTTTATCTTACCTCAATGGGATATTACGGTGCACATACAGATTGGGAGTCTTGTCTCCATTTGTGCAGTTCACTAAAATCAAGCAACAGTACCGTACAAGTAGCACAACATATGAAAGCACACTGCAGAATCATGTGAAAGAAGGCTAGTACTGAGCTTTCATGATGCGGAATTCAAACAACTCACAAGAAGAAGATCTGAACCAAATTTGCCAACACGAATAGGAAGTAAGATCTCCTCTTGTGCAGTTCCACTAAGATCAAGCAATCAAGCAACGTTGTTGATGTGACATTTTGGTTGAACTGCACAAAACACTCTTAAAACAAAAGTGTTTTGTGCAGTGCAACAAAAGGTCACAATGGCAACGAGGTGAAGTAGATAACCCTGTTTACACAGAGGTGCAAAGGAAACAACTAGTGGTCAATAACGGTGGATGACACAGAAGCCAACAAAAAGAAGCATCTACCTTATCTAAATGGGAAATAAAGCAAGACAGTAGCATTTCTCAAATGGTGGCATTGATTAATATTAAAATAGAGATTATATTAACAATAAAATTCGTTAAACATGTAATTTGCTTTTAGCTGTGGCATTGCATCAATTTTCCAGCGGCATTATTAGAGGGTGTTTGTTTACAGGCACAGTTTGGTGTAGGGACTAAAAAAACTCCGTGTCAGTCCCATCTAAACCAAACAAGAGGGACTTTTAGGGACTAAAAGTGGGCATTTGGGACTAAAGAAAGAAGACCCCGAGGGATTCTTTTTGGGACTTTTTCCAACAGTTGCCCCTGCCACGCATCACACCTTGTCTCTATTATTTCATTACTAGGGGTAAGATGGTCTTTTAGCATGTCATTTAATAACCTCTAGTCCATGTTTAGTCCCTGGAACCAAGCAGGTAGGGACTAGGGATTTTTTAACCATACAGGGCCTTAGATTAACAACAGCTAAAGAGTTGCACGGGACAGTGGATGCACCAGCACCATGTGCATCTATCGATGTATTGTGGTCATGCACAGTCTGTTGCAACAAAGAACAAACAACCAAGGAGCATATTTGTGTTGGTCCCTATTTTGTTATCTTTAGACACCTTTCCCTATGTGGGTGCAGCAAATCTAGTCCTCCTCAAACTCTACAGCCTTGTCCCCCAAAACAAAAGATTAGTTCATTACAGATGTGCGTATTGTGTTTGTCATTGTTTTCCCTTTTTGACCAACATAGGTACTGGATATCCAGTCTGTACTAGTACTTTCGCCCCTTCCTTTCCTCTTTGAACCACGTCCTAGATTTATGTGATACAACTTTCCCCACTACTTTCCCCCATTCCTTTCCTCTTTGAACCATGTCCTAGATTCCTGCCATACAACTTTCCCCACAACTTTCCCCCTTCCTTTCCTCTTTGAACCACGTCCTAGATTCATGGTATACAACTTTCCCCACTACTTTCCTGTTTGATCCAACACCTAGATTCGAGTGCAGAAGAGGAAAAATCCCATATGCAGCTAGAGCAATGCATGTGGAATAAGTAAATTATACCTTAAGGTTCTTGGGGCGTGGTTCGGTCAGCGACGGGATGGCGGCGAAGAAGAAGGGGTCGGCGGCCCTCCCGCGCCGCCGCTGGGTGAAAGTGAACAGCTGCGCCGGTAGTGGATTCCCTCCCTCGCCGACAGCGATAGTGTTAAGCCTCCTTCCCTTCCCGGTGGACGGATCCTGTCGACTCTTTGACTAGCAGTGAGGGGAGAGAGAGGCCAAGGAAGTCTTGTTTAGATCTGGAGAGGGTGAGAGAGTGTGAAGAGAGCAACTACAAGCGCTGAGGCTCAAGTGTGTATATATATACTGGAGAGAGAGTGTGTGAAGCGTGCAAACCCTAGAAAACAAGCGCCGAGGCTGCAGTTATGCTCAAGTGTAGTTATCGAACCCGAGACCTCAAGTTTGATGAGCGAATGGGCTAACCAGCTACACAACCCTCCCGTTATGTTCGACGAGAGGAAAATAGCCTTTTATACATTCCTACATTCGTGTGACAAGCATGCCATGTTTTTTTGGTGTGGGAGTCATTGGGATTTAAATCATAATCGTGTCGTGTGGCTTTGGTGGTAAGACTATCCATAGTGGTGCAGAGATAATGCAGCCTTAGTCACCTTACCTCTCTCCATGTAGTACATTGGGTCCCACCAGTCAGAGGGTGAAACAAACAAATTAATAAGAAAAATTAAAAGCGCCAGCTTTGTATCTTACCTCACACATCTCGTTACTGCTCGGGAACACTGTCCAGTTGATCCCTCTGTTCGCTCACATACTATTTTAAGTGAATCCTTATTAAAACATGCACACAATTTTGGGCACTTGTATTCGACCTAAGTCAGTGTGCCACCATATCCCGTACTTACTACTCCCTCCATCTAGGTGTAATAAGTCACTTTAGAAGGTGCAGTGGGACCAAGGTGCAAGCAGATTGGAGGAGAAGGAGAAACTTGACCGGTCATTCGTCCAATCAAAGCCCTGATTTCTGTCTCTAAACGCAACAATTAATCCAAACAACTAAGATATTCCATTTTAGATACCATGTAGGGCCACGTATTAACTCGCATGCAAGACGACTTTGATTTCTTGACTGATCAACGCGTAGTTGCGCTGCATGCATTGGGTTTCCGGTGGAGATAACAAGGCAGAGTAAGGAGCATTTGGTAGCATTGCTTACGCTGGTCATAGTGGTGAGTAACTTGGACTAGTAACATGCATATGTTACTAGTCTATGTCACTAGTACACGAATTTTGCCATCGGAAGTGAGACGATCTGGCTCTCCTGAGCTAGCAAGGTTTTTCTAGCCCACCCAAGCTAGCTGGCCCACAAAAGCTAACATATTTTAACAGTTCCAAACGCCTAACCTTGCCCAGCTATGCTATAAGATGTTCTTGCTAAGGATCCAAACACTCCCTAAGTAACAACGCTCGCTAGCAACGAGGCCAGGAGGGGATTGAGATGCGAAGTTAATGGACGACGCCTAAACATTTTGGGAATATCTGATTTCCGTAAGATGATTTAACACCTAGACGGAGGGAGTGCTACTCCTCAGTCCAGGTTTGATGGAATATTCGTCACCTCTTCTCTTCTTGTACGTACTCTATTTGTATCTCACTTCCTGTGGCTTCTCACTCGCACGATTTTCCTATTCTATGAACCTGTGTGTGTGTGTGTGTGTGTGTTTAACAGCATGTGTGTGTTAGAGAGAGCAACATATCGACCTACTCCTATAGAGAGATGGTGTGTAGTGTATGATTTTAGCCGCGAGAGTCAGTGCATCCTCTCGTTTCCGGGCGTTCGGTAGGGACAGGCGTGTAGCTACCACGCCTGCTCCTGACCAGCCTGGCCCACCAAAGCCCCTCCATCGCCCGCGCGTGCTTCCCTCCCGAAACGGTTAGTGCTGCTCAAGAGTAATGGTTGCTTTGTCCGTCCAAATTACTGCTGGGTCTATGTGATTTGATGTCTCATTGGTCTTTATTACTGAGGTGGTAGGACTGTTGGATGTCCCACACTTTCGGCGAAAGGAGGTACTACTAGATTACAATTTTGTCCATTCTTACAACGGAGGAGTGCAAGAGCAGTGAAAACACGCAGGCTTAGTGATTACATGGCCCACCTCACACTATCACCATATTTTCTGGACACCGTGCGCCACCAACTCTATACATAGTACTCCCTCCGTCCCTAAATACTAGATGAGTCCCCGCGCGATGCCGTGGAACAGCCGTATATCTCTTTGCGTTAAATTATCGATTTCATAGAAGTAAAAAAACTCTATAACTGCATGACAAATGTGGTAGCCAAACTAAAAAAACTCCCATCATCATTTAGATCATCCCATGTAAGGAAAAAAGATCAGCCAACTCCTACTGCATAATGGGATTATATTTTTCTTTTTGACATGTTAATGGGACTTAAAAGCTCACTTACATGCATGCTATCGGTGCATGCTTGCATGCAGACATGTTGATGTGATTTAAAACCCACTCACATGCATGCCACGGTATTTCTGCATGCTTGCATGTGGCTTAGTGCGAAGCCTCTCAACGTCTAGATCAGACGGCTATTATGGACTGATTTAGTTCATCTAATGGCTACATTAATTTCAATGATGTGGCTCAAGGAGAGGATAGAGAATTCCTAGTAGTGGGGGCTAGCTATTACTAGTAGATAAGTCTTTGTAGAGATTCCACTAGGTGAACTACATATGGAACAAAATGAATGAACCTACACTTAAAATGCATCTACATACATCCACATGTGGTTCATGGTGAAATCCCTACAAAGACTTATATTTAGGAACGGAGGAAGTACTAGTATAGTACGTACTGTAATTTATCAGCGAGATAAATTTGTACAATGCTATGAAGCTTCCAGCTTCCTTTACATGTATCTTGCGTCCAAGGTTGCCCGTTGCAACATTTCATCAAATACAGAGGAGACTAGCATGCATGCTATTGCATCTCAATGATTGACAAATCATAGCAAATATGTACTCCCTCCATTCCAAAATAAGTGTCTCAACTTTATGCAAACTTTAGTACAAAGTTGTACTACTACTAAAGTTGATACTTATTTTGGAACAGAGGCAGCTAAAGAAAAAATGATCCATGCAGTCCCTAGCCCTTGAACCATGAACCCTAACCAGGCTTCAATTTGCTGGCAACGTTCGAGCTTCCTAAGAAATGAAGTTTGCAACCTTTTGACCATAGGATCATTTTGTGCAGTTTCACCAAAATCGAGATGAGCATCCCTGTGGCAAAGAAATTGAAGAAGCATGATTAGAATAAGATTACTGGGACTAGTTGATGAGACATAAACTCATCACAAATACAGTACGTAGAAGCCAGTAGAGGTATGTGCGGGGCAAATAAGTAGAGACATATCCACATGGAGTGATGTGGGCAGCTGGAGTGGTGGTGCAAGCCGGTTGTAAAGGGAGTTGTACCTGAGGGATGTCGGGACATAGCTCAACCTTGAGGAGGGCGGTGGGAGGCGGCAACTACCCATGTCATAGAAGTGAGCAAGGGACGAAGGCAACCTCACCGGCTTTGTGAGAGAGAACGGCGGGGACCCCTGATCGGGACGTGCCAACAGTGGGTTTACGCCGTCGGCGACGGCGACTGCATCTACACTAAGCATCCACCCCTTCCCCTGGCGGACGTGACCTGCCGGGATGTTAGAGATGTGGCCACAGTCGTTTTGTGCGAGAGAGTGTGAAGAGAGCAACCCCAGCAAGCAACCGTGTAGGTTGGCCCGTCCTGACTATGTATATAGTGGAGCAGTTTCCTTTTCTCTCCATATGAACCTATCATATTGCGTACGTGCCACTGAAGAAAAAAAACTTTATTTATAAATGACGCGGCACTTACTACTCGTTCTCCTATAGCCTTGTGCTTGGCATCTCCAAATTATTAACCTTGCAATTGGCTCTTCGCCTCTTCGGGAAGTAGAGCAATAATGGTAGTGCAGTATATATCGTTCTGGCTATATGAGACCGAATGAATTGTTGCACCGTCCACCACGTGGGCGAGGGTCGATGGGCGAGGGAGAGTGCTACATACGGAGCAAAATGAGTGAATCTACACTCTGAACTACGTCTATATACATCAGTGTTTGGAGTATGTACTAGTAGTTCATATTGTTTGCCTTTTTCTTTAACATAACGCCTTGTACAGAGCCTTGCCTCTAAGGTAGGCCCCACATGGTTTGCCTTTTTCTTTAACATAACGCGTCAAGTCACAATTTGTTTGTTCACACGTGGTAGACGATCCTCCCTCCACCAAGTGGACAACCCGTACACGTGCCAAATTACCATGCGGTCCGCCTTTTTGTAGAGAAATGAGCTCCACCATGTACCCGCGCGGGTGTGGTTGGGAAAGAGACGGGAGTACGTGCGCCGTGTATGCACCTCTTCTCTTCATGCACGTCCCCCACCTACGTGGGTGTGTGTGAGAGATATAAACCGCATTCGTGAGTGTTTTTTGTTTTTGGGTGGGGGTGGGGTGGGGGTGGGGGGTTGATTTCGTGAATGTATTTGTGGGAATATCTGTTGATGACATCTCAGACAAATTTTTGCATGCAATGTGTGTGAAATGGAGGCCTATCCATATCATATATAGAGGGTCGAGCAATCCACGAGAAGAGAGGGAGGGGTCATTGATATCGATAGAGTCGAAGAGAGGATCAAGTGGGTGGGTGCAAGATCGAAGAAGAGAGCCATCGAAATTGTGTTTGTGTGTGTGTGTGCAAGTCAAAGATATAGGGCGACTGACCTACTGGAACGTCAGAGGGCACAGGTCAAGTTTATGTGTGGCAGGGAGACATGACTAGAGCGCTCAATGTATCGGTGTGTGTGGGGGGAGGGGTGGGGGAGGGGTAGGCAGAGGCCTAACTATAGAGGTAGAACAACTCGTATAAGTGTTGAGAAGGAGAGACCTAGCTATGTCTTGAGGGAGATTGGTCGACATCCATACATAACTGAAGGACGGGAAATATGATGGAACAGAGAGAGAGAGGAGAGAGAGAGAGCAAGGGAGAGGGGTAGAGTGCTGGGTGGGTGATGGAGTTGCTTCTCAAATATGGTGGGAGAGGCCTACTAGAAAAACTGAGGGTGGAACTGCAATGCTATCAATAAGAGTGGGGATGTGTTTCTGTGTGTTCCTGTGCGTGATAGATCTGTCGGGATGCATCCATGGATGATGAAGGGGAACCATGTGTTTGGTAAGCAAACCTAACTAGATCGGTAGATCAATTGTTGTTTGTCGGAGGAAGGGAGAGACATAACTAATGAGGTAGATCGATCGACGCGTGGGTAAAAACGAGTTCTAAGGACCTAGCTAGCTATATATATAGCGGGAGATCGATCGGTCTACTTCCATTTGTTAGAGGCAAATAAGGCCCAGCGAGACAGATATACAAAGATAATTGAGCTAGGAGGTGGTGCATGAGTCCCAACTACTATCTAGATAGGAGGAGGAGTGTGCGGTTGTGAGATCGATGAAAAGAGGGGCGAGAGTTTACACGTGTGTGGGACCATATGAGAGACACGAGGCAAGGACACATAAAGGAGGAGATTGAAGGTGCGTGTGTATGTTGTAGGCAGACATCACTGGAGAGGTTTATCGATTGGTGTGTGTCGGAAAGGAGTTGTGGAGACTCTAGGAGAACGACCTAAAGAAAAAAAATGAATGTGCCCGGTGGATAGAATGCCGAGGGAGGGGGAGGGCGAGGAGGGCGTGTGCATGCACGAGAGGAAGTTAGTGGTAGCTACAAAGGTTAGAGGATTGTGTGGGTGTATGAGACTAACAAAGATCATAATTTGATATGAAAGTGGATTCATATATTTGAATTAGAGATCATAGTGTTTTAAACATATGCATGCATGAATATAGCGGTGATATGCGTGTTGTGCACATGTTATACCATAATGTGATAATGCACGGCGTTTGCAACTCAAAGCTAAATGTCGAACAATCTAAACCATACTATACATCAAACAATCTCACATTTTATTTGAGTTTTTGATAATGTGTGGCGTTTACAGCTTACAACTAAATATCGAACAATCTAAACAATACTATATGTCAAACATTCTCACATTTTATTTGAATTTGTGGTAATGTGTGGTGTTTGCAACTCACATCTAAATACTTGTAGGCGTAGGCGTCGGGCACCATACATAATGTGATAAACACATTATACATATGAGACATGGTTTAGATTACGAAGATATAGCTAGAGCTAGAAATGTAATGTGATTTGAAATCAACATAAAGTGGATTCAAAAAATCGAGTTCGAGTTCATATAATACACATAGTTCATATGTAACTCGAGACTAATCATATGTGGTGTGCTATGAAGATAATACACAAATGATGGTTTCACTTGACAATAATGATGATTGTAGATGTTATTAAAACAGAGAAATGAATTCAAATGCTTTGACTTCACAACAATCATTACTGTAGATCTTATTCAAATAGAGAAACGAATTCAAATTTAGTCATATTGAAGCGGTAGTATATACGTTTGGAATGCACTAAAACGTTCATTTGAGTAGTAGGTTGCATGCATTATACACGTAGAGAAATATTTTAATTGAACATAACATGAACTCAAACTTTTCAGTGACATTTGTAGTGCGAATTGATTTGGCACAGTACACGTTAGGCTTGTCCGAAAATTTCAACTCACGGCTTGTTACCCTGAAATATTTAAGATATACCTTTGTCTCATTGTGCTCCGACAACTCCCTCCATCTCAACCCGCGCCTTGCTATTCCGAAATTACAACACACGCGAAAACTCCCACCTCCTGTGAAATCCTGACACGCGAAATGCCTCAAATCGGTGGGAGTACTTTTGGAACTTACCCCACATTTCGAACAAGCGCGTCCCTAAGCCATGGTTCCCCACTCCCATCCCATCCGCCCAACCATTCATACACCGAGGCCGTGAAAACCCGCGACGAAGCGCCACACCCTCCTCCGTCCGCTAACCAGCCGGAGCCTCTTCCCCGACGACGTCGTCCACAGCAACACCTCGACGTCCCTCATCCATCGTACCGGATGAGGATCCATCGTCTATCTCATCGTCCCGCCGGTTCAGCCACCCCGTCCTCCACCTCCAAGGAGCTGCCCGGCGTTCCCCTCGTCTTTCACGCCACCTCCATTACCACACCGCCGTCTTCACCTGCACCACCAGAAGAGCATCATCATCACTGTTTCCTCGGATGAAGTTGCGGCCTAATCGGCGCCACCAAAGAGGTTGTACACTAATTGCCGCATTTTCTTCTTGATTCGATCTCACGGTGCTGCCGGCGCTCGGTCTCGAGCCAACACGGCGCGGCTCCATCCACGGCGGCGTTGCCGGCCACTTACTCGATGGTGTCGCTCCCTTGGCGGCGACGTCCACATCAGTAGGAGCTGCTGCTGCTTTAGCTCTCACTCGCGCTACTGCTCTGCTCTTGCTCTCGGTCCCCTACCTGGTCTGCTCTTGCCATTGCTCTTGCTCGCACTGCTACTCTCGCTCTTGCTCTTGCTTGCGACGCTGCTCCGATTTA